>NW_010263844.1:0-103034 GCF_000690775.1 Eurypyga helias
CCCGCCGGGCTGGGCTCGGGCTGGTGCTGTAATAACCCTGGGCTTGGCCGTGCCCGTCTGCGCCTTGTGGAGCCTGGGGTCCGCGGGGAAGGCTCGGCGCGAAGGGCAGGGGAGCCTCTTCCCATCTTGCGGTTACCGGTGTTTCGCATTGGTTATTGTGTCTTTCCCAAACTGGATTGCTGCGAAGGGAATTTTTGTTCTTCTCCCTCTGTAAGCCCGATTGCTAATCCGTGCCGAGGCTGTGTGTGTCCGGGTGTGCTCGAGGTTTTCCCTTAGTGCTGCTGTGGTGCCGGGAGCCGCTTGGGATTGTAACTGGGGCAATCTGTCGTTTGTGTAATGCCTTTTTAATTCCATCTCCTCCTAATGGGAGCTCTGGGAGAACAGTGGGAGTGGGCAAGCAACGGGGGGGAACACGATTATTTCCTGGGAGTTTGGGATTTTACATGACTTTGCTGTGCTGGGTGATCTTCAGTGCCTTCCTCTGTATTATCAGCATTTGCATGGCATCATACAGTCATTCCCTCAGTCTGCTAACTGGGTTGGATAGTAGAGGCTGAGGGTAGGTGAGAGCACTTAGAAAATCCAGGGGTACCATCTTTCTCTTCTTCTGCATAACCTCTACTGAATGTCTCTCCTAAATCTGAAAAGTGAGAGCAAGCCATCTGGTAATGGATACCTATCACCAGTGCGCAAAATCTCACTTGCTTCCAGCCAGCTTTGGCCAGTTGGCCCTTTAGGAACATGAAGAAAGGTAGAGCAGGCAGGGTGGTTAATCTCATATGAATTGGACTTCTCCTGCTTGTCAATACTCCCTAAGTTTGCAGTACTGTTAAAGCCCAGCTACTTTGCTGTGACTTGTATTCATGATTTTAAAAATATGACATGGCACCATTCAGTTTGTGCACGCCTTAATTTCTCAGATAGTCTTATCTTGGGTAAATGAGTAAAATGCTACATTTTTTTAATGGAGGATGAGTTATAGTGACTTCTGCAAGTTTTAAGTTCTCATGCAGTCCTTAAGTGTTTCTTGATTCCTGAAATGGATTTTAAAAAGGATGTACATATATTCTTGTCTGTGTGCCAGTGGAGTGCACTGTGGAAGCATGGAAGAAGGCAGAGATATTTCAAAAGGTACTGTTAAGAGTGAGATGCATGGAAGTAATAGACTTACCATATGACGTTGGAGCACAGCTCCTTCAGGTTTGTGTGAAGCTCCAATACTTTTAATTGCTTTTCAATGAAAATAACCATGTCCATATCAGCATGTTCCTTTGATCAGCAGTTCTTCTCAGAGTAGTAGAGAAAGGTGTACTTAAATCAGGGGAGAGTATAGCATGGATTAGAGCATAAAATATTTTTGTGACTTTTTGTGGCTATTCATAAACCAAACCAGAATATATTTTCCTTAAGGAAGACAATTGTATGGAAGTTGAAGTGAGTCTTCTAAAAATAATTGTGTACAGTTTGGTAATAAGTACTAAAATATATTTAGAGAAAAAAAATTAAAGTTTGCGAAGTTGTCATACCTTACTAAAACCACTTGCTCTCTAAGACAATGATAACTATCTGTGATTTTAATTTTATTTATTTAAGTGGATTTTCTGTGCTTTTACTTGCCAGATCGTGATAGCTGAGATTCACAAGGAATTTCTGTGACAGAGATTGCAGATTAAGATGTTATTTGAATCAGATTTCAAAGCATCTCACAGTGCTAAGCAAATTCTGGGTTATGGTACAGAAGTCACTGAAGTTGTTGGCAGGAATATCCCAAACTTGGCTGGGTTTGGGATGAGCTTGAAGGTCAGCTTTAAGAAATTTAAAGTTTGAGATTCACTGCCATGAACTGGGTAAACCAGCTGCCATAATGGTTCTGGACCAGGTTATAAGGGTTTTCTGTAGTCTACTACTAAACTTTTCCTTGGACCACTTCTTTTTTATGTTGGAGAGAGATGTCCATAGCTCAGTTCTGCAGTCCTGAACAGGCATGAAATTAGCACGGGTAATAGAATTGCATTCCACAGGATATCCTGTAAATACCAGAGATCTCCTAACCGCTGCATTTTACACATGGGGTTACGCTAATACTTCATTTTAATTTGTTTTCTGATTTAATTGTTTAATTAGATACCATCTGGGAATTCCTTTAGCATATAAATTGCAGTCTTGTAATATTTTAATCGAGTATCGTGGAAATGAGAAGGAGTAAGTTTCGTATAAAACCCTTTTTAAAGTATGTATTTTTAAAAAGACATTTTTGTGGCAACAAAAGCCTAAGACTGAAAAGAGATTTCCAGATAAGAGAAGTTCAGAGGGAACAAAAGTACACATTGCTGGTGTTCAGAAGGAGCAGTATGGAGAGGTAATGTTGGTACTGGTATTGGCCAGGAGTGGAGAAGTTTGGGTGTGTGAGAATGTACTTGCCATACTGCACACCTTACATCGATGTGAATCCACACTTCTGCAAATGCTGAAGGATAAGCACTTCTGCCTGCACTTCCTGGGTGCTGGAAATGGAGTAAGGGCATGTGTGTTTCCTCTGCCTATATGGTACTTCTCAGTTTGCTTCTTTGCTCGTTATGTGTTAATTTATGTCATGCAGCCGATGGGCGTGCTGTGCAGGAGTCGTGCATCTGTTACTGAGTTCCGTGGTAGGCAGGTTGGGGCAGGATTGGCAGGGCTGCAGTCTAGTTGGGCAGAATGGACCATAGAAGGAAGTATTTTGTGGAGTGGAAGTATGATGCTGGAACTTGAGCTTAAGCCTGGGAATCATGTATTCTTGGCTTGCCACAGTTTACAAGATGGTTTTGGTCAAATCACTTTACCTTTTTACAGTGATGACGACTGCCAGCTCTACTATGGTATTGTGTTGTGGTGGTTGTGCTGTTAATTTACATCTGAAGGCTACCCTGCTAGTATTAGAGATTCTCCTTCCCCCACCCCAGATCTCGAATAGGAGGCATACGTTTTATGCTAGGAGCCAACCCAATGAGAGGAACTTTGAGTTTCCACTTCATTCTGAGTTTGCAAATAAGATGGTGTATTTCTTGAGATCAATTGTGTGTGTGTTTATGTGTGAAAGAAACGAGGAGAAGACCAGATAGATAGTTTTATGTAAAATGCAGTCTTTGTTTAGGTCTAAAATGTGACACGTGTATAATCTAGTACTGTTGAGCTTTATTACCGTAAAGTATACTTTAAAGGGTTAAGGTTAATGAATATTGTCTTAAATGAAATATTTGTGGTTCCAACCTAGGATTTGAGACCAGTTTTTCTCAATTTTATTTGAAAACTGTATGTTCTGTTGAGTTCACAAGAAACATACTGGTTCAAAAACCCCCAAACGCTCTCCTTTTATTAAAATCAATACAGGAGTGCTTCAGACAGATCACAGCACATCGTTCATCTTTAATACTGCATCATGCATTGGCTCTGTCACTGAAAAACTGCCCGAAGTTGCATGTGCAGTTGGAAGATCATGTGAGCAGGCAGGCTGCTCTTCATCAGACACTTCGTTTGTAACAATGACAAGAGGAAAAATGCTAGCAAGAAGGGAGCAATTGGTTGTTTTCTGCAGCCTAGCTTTAGTCCATCGCAGGTGATGAGTGGGATCTTTTTCTTGAAAAGCTCTCTTAGGGTTAAGCCAGTATGACTTAAAACACCTCACCCATACTGTCCTGTTTGTCTTACTATGCAATGCCATTTTAGTACTTTTCAGCATTCCTAGTTTTAATCAAATGATGTTTGCATTCCAGCATTATTTTAAAAGATTATGGACTATGAAGTCCATGAAAGAAACTTGTTTTCTTGCTTTTCCCTTTCCCTGCCATTGCCCCCTCCCCCCCCCTCCCAAGGACCTAAACAGAATTGATAAATTGCATGTGGCTAATACATAGAACAGAGCTAAGTTAAAGTTGTAAACACACAGTGCAGCTCTGGACCAGTTGATTTCTTAGTTAAGAGCAATGCGTGATAACTAAGACATTTGTGTTGTACTAAGACCTCGGTCCCCTGTCTTTACAGGCTGCTGCATCTCTTGTCGTAAACGGACTGCCAAGCACTGTGTGGGCTTATTTGGGAAAGTTAGTCACTGAGAGGAAAGGAGATTCTATGAGAATCTAACACATTCTATGAGATGTATGTGTTACATCGCAACCTGCTGCTTAGAATTATTTGCTCAGTGGATTTACTTCAGCCAACATTGGCTATCCCATAGCTGGATTTGGAATCCCCCTCTGTGCTCAGTTAGTGGAGGGAGTGGTCTGCAGTGCGTGATTCACGCCCTGTCTTGGACAGGTGTTAGGGTGGAATGATTTGCTTTCAGAAATGGCATATTTTGAGTTTGGGAACTAGGTCAACCCAAATTCTGATTTTTAGCCATCTAAAGTTTTGGATAAGTAAATCCCCTGTTTGAGACCTGCCCTTTATTTACTTCATCTCAACAAACCTGGTTTGTGATAGCTGACCTTTGCAGCCTGGCTAGCTAGCTGGATTCCGTAAAGTCAGGCTCACCAGGATTTGCATCGCCACTCCACCATGTCTCTTACTCTTGTGGTGCTCACCTTTTGGGAATAATTAATTGTTTAATCCCTCCAGTTTATTTCCCTCAAGCTCAAAAGCAATTAGGCATGTTTAGCACTCACTGCAGTGTATTTATTCTACTGAGAAACAAGTCGGCAGTAGACAGTAGCCCTGGGAACACAGCTCTTGCTCCACTACAGAGCCCTATGTTCATGGTGTCTGCAAGCAGAGACCTACTGTCCCAATGTAACTAATTGCAAGAGAAGGAACTACTTGGATGTGTAAGACATGCAGGGTTAATCCCATTATTTTTTCTCTTTAGGCTTTGACTTCTCAAGTCATTCTAGATTGCTGCATGTCAGTGCAGATTAATTTGAGTTTAACTTTCATGTTCTTCCATGCTGAGGAATGGCACTAAAGAATATCTTTTATGGTGATTTCAGAAAGAAGACTTTGACTCTTAAATTGCTGTGAATTTTCAAGCATTGCTGGAGGTTCAGATATTTCAGGGACCATCTAGTGAAGACTTAATAATAATTGGTTATGTTGACTATAAACAGATATTTTATTGTTACTGTTACTAGTGTTAACTTTTTTGTGCTTTTAATATTTTTAGTTCTAATTATATTCTTTCTTGATAATTCTTCCACTGTAGATTTATTTTACCATGGTTAGGACACAGTGGCCAAAACTGAGAAGTGATAGACTGGCTTTATTAAGGTAATGGTATGTTATTGCTGGAGATTGAATGATTCTTTTCATGACTGAAGTTGTTTTTTCAGAAGGAATGATTTTCTTTTTTTCTTTGCTAATTGTCAGCTAGATTTCTATATTAATTCTTCAGGTTTATACAATGGGAATAGCATGTAGTTCTCTTTCTTTTTTTTTTTTTTTTTTGAGATGGTGTCTTTAGAGCCAGAAACAAGACAAGTTTTTTATTTGGCTACAAAGTGAGAGTGAATGGTAGCTTTGTAGTTGGGAAAGGAATTGACCTGAATTCTGTTTCCTTCAATCTAGACAATTTCTGTAGTTCACATGAAAGTCTTCAACAAAAGGTTAAAAAAGGAATCGGGAACAGAGGCTGGAAACCATGACTTCTGTGCCCTACACAAATTCTTTTATTGCTAAGCTGGATAATTTTGCCTTTTCTATCTGAAAATGTTCATTTTTGTTGATGTTTGTTATCTCTGCATTATGGCACAGCATCAGTGGAAAGAGCGGGTTGTGTACTGCAATCTCTGAGCAGATGATTTATGAGCTGTGCGGAGATGGAGATAGCTGTTCTGCTTAAGGTTCTGGGCTCAGATCTGTGCTTCATTTGTGCTGGCTAGGTGTCACTGGGAAATGTTGCTCAGGTTGACACAAGCAGCCTTCAGCTGTGTAGAGATTCAGACTTGCGTCTTTTGGCTTTCTGCTCAACTCCTATGCCTGTTTTAGTACCAACACATGATTTTATCTACATGACCAAAACATAGATAAATATGTGAAAGAAACATACAGCAAGACCTACACACGGCTGCTGGGAATTGTGCGTTACGTGTGTGAGAAAGTTGGTCCCAGAGTCTTGCGCTCTAATCGCAATATCCACCTTAGCAGTCTGATGTAAAAACCATTCTTCCACTGGGGTGTACTGCGGCCTCGGGTTGATTGTGGTCTGCCATTTAACTGTTGTTGCTTACAAGGGCAGGTGAAGAGAGCAGTGGGAGGTGTGACTTCCCTCAAGGCCTCAAACTCAAGAGCCTTTGCTTGAGGATCCTGTTGCTGAGGCTGCCGTATGATGCGGTATGTCTGTTCTTGTTTACTGGGTCAGACAAAGATGGCTGCATCTGTACACAAGCTGCATTCTCTTGTTTCTGAAACAAACATAGGGGTGCTATAGTACAGTGAGTTCAAGGCTGTGTTTTTAGAGGTGGCTCCTACATGCGTTTAAGGTCTCTGTGTTTAAGGAACAACTCTAGAGTCTCATGCCAGTGTGGTGTTTGGTTGTGGCTGACGGAGTTTATTTTTTTTCTCTTGCATGAGCTGAGTGCTTATGAAAAAGTCTGGTCCTCTGCCTCCAGTGGTACAGGATCTGGACCAGCAAGTGCCTGTATGCAAAATATGAGTCTTTCCATTATATTATAAAAACAGAGGCTACAAATACTTGCTTATCATTGAGCCTGGTATGATGGGCTATGTGGTTTCTCTATCATCTCTAGAGCCAAAAGGTTGAAATTGTTTCCTACCTCTATCTAGTATTTCTCCCTTGTCTGTGACAAGCCACAGAACCAGTTTAATTCAGTGTTCAACAGGAAGGTCTTGTCAACATCAATACGATATGACCGCATGCATAAGCTGCAGTATGATGGGATAAGCTAATATTATCCATCTGAATGTTAGAGGCATGATACGTAAAGAAAATCTGTGGTGATTTAAAAAGTGAATATTGGGCTCAGATGTTGAGACAGTGGTGGCAGTTGTGATGATGGCTTAGCTGCCTTCCTGAGGATGATGGGGTGTCCTTGGTTGCTATCAGAACAGCTTAGCAACCTGATCATCAGCTGGTAGTGTGTGGAGTGTGGCAAGGGATGTAACGGGACACGAATCATCATTAGCTGGTTAACAGCTGTCGTCATTTACTGCATCCATAAGATTATGTTGTTAGCTACGCTTGGCCCAGAGTTTGGGGACTGGACTTAGTACAGCGTGCTGTGTTGTCTTGGGATTGCCCCCACGTCCAGAGCAGATCCTGTGTGACTGCTGATAAAAAGTGAAGTAATTTACTGGTCCGTAAGTAGCAAATGTAATTCTCTAATGAAATCAAATTTCTGTTTAAATGCAGGAGTGAAAACTTGCCATGCCTCATCTGAGATGAATTATTTTTTAATTTGTTTACTATATTATTTTTGTTTTAGGATCCCTTATTTGTTTGTTTTTAAAATTGTTTTCTAGTCTTCCTTGTTTTGTTGACTAAGCCACATCATGGTCAGAGTCCAATGGCACTTCTGTCATCTGTAGAGGCATCTTTCTGTGCTGCCCTTGGCCTTCCAGTGCTGCCTCTGTAGCCTCTTCAGGAACTTCTGGGCTCTTTTTTAGGGCCTTGAAGTGCTCAGTAATAGGCTGAGTAGACACTGAAATTGCCAGGTACCTGAGACTTAATGCTGTTACCATTAAATCTGTTCTGCCTACAGTTGTGCAGGGCAGATGTGTTTTCTGTGTAACAACATTGTTTTCTTCATAAATTTTCTCTGCTCTACTGGTGTTTTGTAATGAAGGTGCTATTTTTAACATGATACCCTGAGTTTCCTGAGGCAAAGGCAGAGATCTTTAGGAAGCAAAACCATGACTGTAATTATTACAGATCTCCAGCACCTCTTCTACTGCTTTGAAAATAAAAAAAAGAGAATATTCTAATTTCTATTTTTAATACAGAGATGGAAGGTCCAAGTTGTTACTGTGAAATTCTCTGCCTTTAAAATGCCAGAATGTGTCTTCTCAAGTCCATGGTGGATTCTTACTGTATGCTCTGTGTAAATTATATGAATTTATTTATTTCTATTTCTGTATATTTCTGTGACAGAACACTGTGGCAGTTAGCTGAAATCCCAGCTGTGTTGTGATCAGTACCGTACAAACGTGTAGTGGAATCCTTGATTTGAAAAACTTTGTCTCCTTGGGTAAGATCTGCAGGAGCTGGGCAGAGGAGAATACAGAGGATGGATATGGAAAAATTTATAGACTGTCAGTGGCAGGTTTGGGTCACTGCTGGAGTTGCTCGGTGAGTCAGACAGGTCTTCGCTCATTAGTAACAGCTCAGGGAGGGGATGCGTGTCCTGCGGTAAGCAAATGTCGCAGTGTCACTTAGTCGCCACCTCTGTTCTCTCATGGTAGATCTTTGACCTCTGAAGTATGAGGTTAGATATCTCTCCCAACACGCATGTTATAGTTAGCACATCTTAATACCACATAACCGCCTAAGTCTCTGCTTGTATCTTGAAAATTTGTGATCTCAGTGACTTTGTGTCAGTAATGTCAGTGGGGGTATGGAAATCCTATCGCACTTTTGGTTTTGCCATTTCCTACTTCCTAAATCAAACGCCTATTTTAAATGTTGAATGCTTGAATTTTCCTTTTATTAGTGCTGTCACAGGTGATTGCTGAGAAAAGAGGATTTCTATAAGCAGCTTTCTGAAGAATGGAAGAAAAAGAGATAGTATTGGGTTTTTCTCTTCATAGATAAATGGTCCTTTTAGCCTTCATTTTAGGGAGATGATATTGATTCTTAGACTGTTACTTGCCCATATGTAATCTGGATCTAGCTAGAGATCTACTTCATGAATCATCCAACTAACGCAGTGAATTACCTGTCTCAGCTTTCATGGTGGGTTCAAATTCCTTTGAAGCTTTTCTTTCTGCATCGAGTCATGACTTGCCAAAGGCTTTGCAAGAAGGTTTGGTATGCTGTAGATAAAAGAAAAACTGTCAGATAAACTTCTCCAGCACAGCAGACTCGGTGAGGCTGTACCCATCCATTACAAGATTATCACTACAATAAAGTTATGGTTAGAGAAAACACCTTTTGGGACTTCTCTGTGCACAGAATAAATATGGCTTGCAGAAGAGAACACAGCATAGTTTTAAAAATAACTTTGTTCTATTTGTTTGGGTTTTTTTCTGGGTATTTATAATTCCACCAGCTGCACATTGCATGATCACACAGTTCCAGCATTTCCCTCTTCTACATGTGCTAACAGGAATATTTTATATTGCTCAAGTGAAGGGTGGGGGAGGAGGAGGATGCTGTAATTTCTGTGGTATTTCCGGGTAGATGATGTGTGCACCTCATGTGTAAGTTTGGAGGATGAGGGAGGTATAGAAAAAGGTAAAGGCTGCATAGGAGTACCTGAATGTTTTATCCCTTTTTATTTCATATGAAACTACAGTTACTGAGTGGAAACTGTTGAGCTTCCACTAGTGTTATTGAAACCGTTACTGAAGCTGGTGAAACTAGTGCCATTGAGTTCCTGTGGTGTGGAAAGAAGCGACGCACCATTTCTGATTCTGTTCTAAAAGCCTTGTTGCTCTCAAAACCACTTTCACATATAGTAGATTATTAGAAATGTTTGTGTTAATTAAAACCAGCTCTAGTATTAAAGAATGCAAGACTTCAGTCTGTTTGATGTAGTTTATATAGACCTTTAAAAACATGTAGTATCTTTCATGAAGCAAGAAATATTTGGCTTGCATACAGTCAGAAATCATAAGCAAGATGCTGCTTTTGACACCAAAATTGTATTGCTATTGGTCTCCAATATTGCAATCGTGTATTGTTGTTTTGATCCTGGTTTTTCAAGAGGCAGTGGAGTTAGTACTCTGTGACTTTCCAACACCATGTCAGCCATTAAAGGATTATGACATCATTAAACTTAGATGTAACTGAATGAGATGTTTTAAGCTTGTGTTTGGCTGATATTTCACATGGTTGTAAAGCCATGTAAGTTTAAAATTAATTTCAAACTGTTAGACATAAAACAAGCAAACCAACAGTGAAAAACCCCAGCAAGTTCCAGAGGGATGTATAAAGCCATACGTAACGCCAGGAAGACTAGTGAATTAATGCGCTAAAAGAAGCAAGGCCGGAAAAAGCAGTAGCAAAACGACGACAGAAGACTTATGTTTGGATAGATCGTTCCCACTTGCAGCTTTCACTTCTCTGAAGGCAGGCATTCTAACAGGAATGCATTTGGTAGAGAAACATTTTCATCTCATTGATTTATTGTTATACTTCATATAAATGCAATTTTATCAACATACATGAGTTTTTCAGCAGTTTGTCTTTCTTAAATGAAAACAGTTTAAAAACACCTGCATAGTGCTAATTCAACTACTTAATTTTAATTTAAGTTCTGAGAAAAGTTAGCATTCAAATGCATATGGAAATATATATACAAATATTTAATATATTAAATATGTGTTATCAATATACTGCTACTATACTATATATACTATACTACTAGTATATGTATTTATATACTACTAATAATATTTCTTTGTAATACATATATGTGGCTTTTAATGGTTACCCTAAGGATCCATGTGTCTTGAAAGCTGGGAGGGTCTTCATTGCTGACATGGAAGGGTTTGTAAATGTAATACAAGCAGTGAAGGAAGAACTCTGTTAGAGCAAGTGGGAGCATGTTTGGGTGATATCTCAGTATGGTGGCAACAGAACAGGCTCTTGCTATCTGGAAATGCAAAGGACAGAAGCATTGCTGGAAGTGCATTTGAATAGGGTTTTCAGACAGTTGTGGGTGTTCTCTGCAGTAATTGAGTAACAACTGATGACTGGAGTGAACACTGCACATTTCATCACTTATTAGTGGAGACTCTCTTCGGGATGATTGACTGCTGTATAATACTGGCTTGCAGAATGAATGGGAAGCCACTCTATTGATTTCTCATTTGAAGAAGTAAGCAAAGGTAAAGCTTTTTTGTTGCAACTTCTAGCTCTTAAGAGTAAATTTTGAGTTGTTCAGCCCTGGATTATTGTTTTCATAATTAAGAAATAAACTCCTGTTGGAGAATTTTAAATTAATGAAAAAGTAAAATTCCTTGTCATGAGGAAGCCAGGAGACTTGAAACCCTGTGAAAGGAAGTTTAATGTCATAATGTGTGAAACATTCCTTGGCTCCTTGCAGTAACAACATGTCAATGTGTTTTTGTCTGCTTGACAATATGTAGGAAATGCCTTTGATGTTGTAAAACTGCATTTAATTTCTCAACATTTCTTTTGATTCTGTTGATTAAAGCTTTTCTGCCTTGCCTAAAGACATTAAATAGCAAACCATCTGCTAAAAATGGATTGGCAACATTCCTGAAAATTAACGTTAAAAAAAAAAGTTTAGTCTAAATATATTTCAAAGAATGTTCCCATTTGTGTTCTGAGAGGAAGAGGAAGACAAAAGCTGCTGTTACAGTATGGCAAAAGGTTGCAGTACCTGGTCAAATACTGGTATTGTCTTTGTACTGTGAAGTCGGACACATTGACCCTGGCAAAAAGGTGCAGAGGTACCAGGTAGTGTGAGAGTTACATTGCAAACCTTGTCCCACGGGCTGAGTGCTTACCACCTGTGTCACTTTATAGGAACTGATGGATAATCAGCCCTTCAGCCCAAAATACTTGTCGTGGGGCTGCCAGCAGCAAAACATGCTGATTGCAGTTGCTGGCTCTGTGGACATAAGTGTAGGTTATGGAGTAATCCTGATCCTCCCAAGTTTTGTTAATATAATGAGGTGGTAAATCTAAAACTGGCATGATCATGAAGAATGGATTTTTTTATTACACTTTGTTATGCTCACCAATGATTTTCTGATTACATTTTGTGATTATCTTTGTGTGAGCAGCCTTCAGGCTGTGTGTGGCAGTGCTGAAGTTGAGAACATGCTTTTATGCATAAGAACTCTCAGTATGTTTGCAGTGTTGGGACAAAAATAAGGAACAGGTTTCTTGGCAGGTTGAGACAGAGAGCGTGTGCCTTGCTTTTGTGGCTGGCTTTGCCGGATAAGGACACCATGTACCTTCCATGAAAAGTCAATTAACTGCCCTAAGGGAAGATGGTAGAGAGGAAGGGTTACTCAATCCTGTGTGTGTCAGCACAGATTCAGTGGAAGATAATTCCGAATACTTGCTTCTCTGGCAATTGGATTGTCCTTTAAGTGTTCAGTTAACACAAACTTTAAATAATAAAGCCATTTATGTGGTTACTGTGCATTTTCTGTTACTGAAAAGGTATGTGGTCTTGATGTGAAAGTGGGAACAAGCAAGTCCTGGTAGGGACTGTTTTTTGAGTTACTCCCTTACATAAAAACCTGATCATATTGATGGATATTTATTTATTTGGATTACATTCTCTCCCTCACAGAGGATCCCTGGACTGAGTTCTCAGTCATTGTGAATGTACCTGAAGTTCTTGCTCTGAATTCTTTCCTCTACTGGACTTGCATAAATTGCTGTCACTACCATGTTGCAGTAATTCATACATCTGTAGTATTGTGGGGCTTGGAAGTGAGTGATCTGTGTAGAGCAGTATAAAAAGCCATAACTCACTTCCTCTGTCTTCTCTCTCTGCTGCCTCGGAATTCTGCCCTGGGTACCCAGGTGCCAGGTTGGGACTAAGAAAGGTTTCCTTGCCTCATGTCTGTGGAGTTACTGTTCTCAGATCACCTTTAAGCAACTGAGTCTGAAGCATAAAGAAGGGAAAGAAGGATTAAAGTGTCCACAAGTCTAAAAGACAACATAATTGTTAAACTGGTTCTGTAAATACTGTGTCAAGTTGCAGGTGATGGCAAATACTTAGCAGTGTGCTCTCTGTTTTTAAAACCCGTGCTTAGGCACCGGACAAGCCAGACTTTTCTTGCATGTCGGTGTGTAGCCATGTAATTGTCTGGCTGATTTTACAGTGAACATGGTGCAGAGAATCTAAGAGTTTTAGCCACAATGCAAAACTGTGACAGTGCAAGGTGTGACAGAAAAACATGATAAAGTAGCAATGTAGGATGTAGCAGCTTAGCTTTGCTACATCCAGCTAATGAAAAAGCGTCTTTAAAAGTTACATTAATTTTTTTTTTTTTTTACTCTATTTAATGTTCACGCTCCAGATTTATTAAGACTGACTCTGAATTTGCCTTTCTGCTATTTGATGAGAACAGATGTTATTTTCTCCCAACTCCTCAACCCCTGGAACTGGCAAAATTCCCCAAGCTCATTCAATTATCATCTGACAAGCAGGGCTTACTCAGGCAATTTACCTGCAAGGTAAATTCAACAAAAGGTGAAAAAAAACCCCAACCCTTTTCACTGAATTTAAAATAAGCCCAAGAGAAATCCTACTAATTTCATCAGAATGAGTAGCTGTGTGTTTTAAATAAAAAAAAAAAAGCAAGCTTATGAAGTCATACTCATGCCCTTCTTCACTACATGAAGTGTATAGAGCTCAATTTTTTTCAAGAGTCAAATTTAAACATAAGAAGCAACAAAACTTATGCTTTATTAGGAAGAATGGTAAGCAGAAGCTCCCTCTTTGTAGGGTGTTTCTTCCGTGGAACTGCACACCTGTGTAAGTATGGTGCTGTGTCATTCCTGGTTTACTCCAGAGAACAGTGAAAGCAGCAAGATGGGAATTAGTCCTCTTGAGGTAAACTGATGAGGCACTCAGCTCTGGCCCTGCTTTAAGGGAGTTGGCGCAAACCCTCGCTTTCCTGCTGCATCTGGAACCTGCAGTCACCTCAGGCAGTGCCAGTAGCAGTGGCAGTGGAAGGCCCTGGCTGAAGGAACGTACACATGGACATTTCACACCTTTCAGTTCAGAGTTCACAAGGGGAAGTCGTACATTGTACTTAAGTGGGCAAATGAAAGCATCAATCACAATGTTTATCTCTAGGAAAATTGAGACCTGAGCATGGTGTTTTGCCCACGTAACTTTTCCCAGCACTGTGTAGGACATCTGTTTTCAATATATATCATGGCTAGCATTGTGTTTGTTACAACTTGTCTTAGCAGAGTCAGAACCAAAATATAAACTAACAAGCAGGGCTGCAGTTAAGCAGTTAGAATCTGGATGAAAATATAAGTGGTTTAAAACCCTGTAGGAGTGCCATGTGGCAGGATGAACTGATGGCTCAGTGAAGAGTGTGATGGCTTCCTTTTTATTTATTTACTCATTTTGCCAAACTGCTAATGTCTTTCTTTTGTTATTTAATTAGTAGTTAATTCTACTTTTAAAGCATATTTTTCTTTCTTTAGCTTTACATTCAGATTTGTGAGCTTTCCTTCTTCCCAAGTCCCTGTTCAGTTCACAGTTCTATGGGTAGAACAAACAGGCTGTATGTATAAACAGGGTCTTTTTTGGTAGGTTCCCTCACAGACCAAATGTTTAAATACTGCAAAGCTTTTGTGACATAAGGTCTGCCCCCTCTTATTTAGTCTGCTATTCTTTTGACAGGCAGAGTAACTCTGTGCTGCTTCACCAGGAAACTCACTTGTATTCCACAAAGGGAGAAAAGGAGAGGGTGGGCATGGGCTTGTTAACTCTCTGTGCCAGTTAGTGCAGTTGCCCCTCTCTCCTACGTACGTTTATGGAGGGTGAACTTGTGCATCCATCAATAAAATAATTGCCTTTATTGTGATATCGTCAAATTATTTCATCTTGTTGTGTATGGTTCTTTCCAGTTGTTCAGATTAAGCTTAGAATTTGCATTATTTGTGGTGTTAACTAGAAATCTAAACTCCCATAGCCTGTGTTTGAAGGTAAGGTTAGTCTCCTTATGTTCTTGTTACAACTCATTTTCCAGAAGTGTGAAAGCAGTCTGTTTGTCCAACACGCTTCCCTTCCACTTCCTGAAGAATGAGATGCCCATATAGACTGCTACTTGCAACAAATAATGCCAAGGTCTGAATACACATTGTTTTCCCAGGTGTTTGGGGTATGCAACTACTTGAATGAGTTTGTTTATACATGTTTTGAATTGTTCTTGATTGTCTTGACCTGTTTTAGCACTGCTTTTAGCTGACACAGAAAGCTGTCAAGTCAGTAGACACAGTGCGAGTAGCTCTGAAATGATGACAAAACTCAACGGCTGTCAGAGAAGCAGGCTTTCAGTATGTTTTAAAAAACACATAAATCCCATTCTATAGGTCTCTTAGATATGTTTTCAAAACTTTTTCCATAAGTGAAGCATCAACTGCTTAACCTTTAATGCATGTTACCTTGCCAAGGAAAAAAAAAAAATTGCTTAAGGCATACCTCAGCATTTTCCCACATGTTACTGATGTTACAATTCAGACCCCAACTGTTAAACCACTTGCAGTGCTTTTCTATCTTACGTGTGTGTGTGTATATAAATATATTTGTATATAGTCCATAACATTTTTAAAAATAATGAGAAAATCTAAAAATTACGGTAAGGGTGTTGATGATTCCTTGGACAACTGTGATACCATGGCATATTAGATTCCACAGGTGTCCTGCTATTTAGTAACACAACAATGAACTTTGTTCTCAGACAGGTACATGGTTTGTCTTGGACGAAATCGTGCAGGAGAAGGAGGTGTCACTCCAATAGGAGAGGATTGATTTTCCTGCCATAGCAGGTGGGCTGTTGGTGGCTGTCAGTTGTCCAGTTAGCACACACCTAGCTGGACTGTGTCATTCTCCTCCTGCACCAGCAGCTGCCTGAACTGTGACTCAGTAGTGATTAAATCTACGTGGCTATGTTTCTCTAGAGCACAATGGCTGACAGTTGTACTAAATATTGTTGCTCTCTAGGACAAATTCAGAGCTGCTGTCAGCCGTGTGTTGTAATTCCATTGTGCCAGTGGAGGTCTGTCTGCCCATGGCCCGTTCATTCACTGTTGGCTTGTTTGCTGACTTCAGGTACAGTCCTTTTCTCTCAGATTTGAAAGTTGGAAATGCACTGTATGGCCATGCTACGTAGCTAATCCTGTTAAGAGAACTAGAGGGAAAAGGCCAACTGATACAAATTCCGAGGCATTCACATAATAAAATTTGGCTGTTATGTAATTGCTTAAAATCACTGCTGATAGTATTAAAGGTGGAATCAAATACCCACCGGGTTGTCTCATAACCTTTCCTTTTTTGCTTCTGAATCTGTAAGAAAAGTGTTTTGTTCCTCAGTCTGTCTTTCTAGTAACTTTGGAGTCTAGCAGTCAAATTGATGATAGTCAGAAGCTAAAAATCTTGGAAATAATTATATCTGTATGAGTCTCCCACAGGTAATAGAGGGAGGCTCTGTAGGTACTCTCCGTGTTCTAGTTGAAAAGCTGTGTTTATTAATATTTGCTGTCACAGAATGTGCATGGAAAAGAACACCTGCCTTTCCCCAATAATTTCCTAAACATTGGAAACTTTTCAAAGAGTTCACATAACACCAGAAGTAAGTCCAAAGGGAAAGTGGCATTATCAGTTTTTGTTCTCGGCGATCTGATTTATTTCACTGTGCCCTAGGTCCTTCCTAAGCTTCTTGAAAAGAATTCCTGTGCATGAGAGGGACTATTAATTCTCCTAATAAGACTGTAACTTCCTGGTTTGTACTGCAGCACATTTGCTTTTATATCAGCTAAACTGAACTCTGATTGCAGATGGCTGAAAAACTGGGACAGAGCAAAATTAGCAGCACTGTTAGTCATGTGACAGAAAGTATACTTTGCTCTTTTCGTACATTGTGCAGAATGTCTTCTGAGCTGATTGACCGTTTTCCTCGGCTTCAGGATTTCCTTTGATGATGCAGGGATCATATGGTCATTTCAAGGTTGTGATGAGGAAGTGTAGTGGTTGTTGGGATCAGGTTCTCTGAGAGTAGGACAGTAAAACATGAAGCTGGTTCTTCACCCCTTTGGTCTTAGTTTCAGGAGCCACTGCCCCATTTGCAAGTGGGCGAATGTACAAGTAAGTGAAATCTAGCAGGGAAATTGCCAGGCTGCATGTGCATACTCGCAGAGCTTGGGAGCATCAATCAGTGGAAAGGGGTGTGCTTTTGACAGGTATTGGGCTTAATTATTATAAGCTTAGAAATGTCAAAACGTATCTTGTCCCTATGGACTTTCAAATTACTTGATTGTCTGCGTGGCCATGCGGACTTTAGGCACAGACAGACCAGTTGCTGCAGAATCTCACTGGTGTTTGATAATCACAAGATCTTTAATGTATGTGGTGGTATGTACAAATGCAATCTGGAAGGTGGTTTTCTGGATAGTAGGTAAGATGTAGAAAATGAAAAGAATCATTCTGTGCGGAAACTGTTGTGAAGCCCTCCTGAATATTTATATGTGTGAGTATATGTATCTATGTAATAGCTGTGTAAAACCGTACATGTAACAGATGTGAAACTTTAGGAGATCTGGTTTGGAAAAAATCTTCAGATGTGTTGTTCAGTGGTCTGTAGAATACATTATAAAGGATTTGTTTTGCTGTGGAATGTATAGATCTATCATTTCAGAAGGCAGAACTGCTGTCACCATTAATTACTCTTCCTTGTGGCTTGTTAAAGCCTTGCATTGTGGTGCTAGCCAGGTATGGTAAAGGCTTCAATGTTTGAATTAATGGAGGATAATTTCTTTCACCATCTGAAGATTTTTCCTGTTTTCTTAGGATGTATGATACCCTTGTGTAATAAATCAGCATTTCACAGCTGAGGATGGCGTTTTGGCATACTTCAGAGGGCTACTTCAACACTTAAGTTAGCCAGTTGATTTTTATATAATCATTTGCCATTCTACAGGAACCTGAACTTGAGGACACTTCTTCAGTAATGTTCTTACCTTACTCTGCTCCGTGGCAGTTAGGAATGTCAGTGGCCGAGCTGCAGTTAAAAAGTTTGATGTACTATTCCCTGACACGTGTTTTCTAATGATTCTCAAATTAGAGGTCAGCTTTGTAGGAAATGAACATATTTTCAGTGTAGCCAATGCTGTCTTCACCCTACCTATTAGTTAGGTTACCCTTACCCTTCACCCTTAACTATTTGTTAAGGTGCAAATGCAGGCCCTGGACCAGTCTGGAGGAGAATTACACCATCCACCTGGATTTGTAGTTCTTTGTTTGCAGCAAGATATCCCAGATTTCAGTTTGGATCTCCACAGCCATTAGAGCAGGATCATTATTACTAATGGAGAGATCAATTACAGGAAAGATGTCTGGCGAAAGCCTGCCGCTTTGAATAGCTGGGATCTGGATTCATTCTTTCAATTAATGTTTCTGCCTCCTTTGGATATTGCTGGTGGGGATGATTTTTCTTTCATGCCGACACAGGTGATGTGTTGGGCCTGCTGAGCTGATTCATATCCCTAAACAAAGGCTTTGGTGTTTACTGTTTGAGAAGGAGGCTTGTCAAATCCAATTAGTCATTATATTTACGTGGCAAATTGTGTTTGGGATACATTGTAATCAGTCTGTATATTAATATTTTTATTAAACAAAGCACAGAAACTTGACACTGTTTGGGGCCCTCTGTACTGAACAGAATTGCTAAAAGAATGTTTGCAGCAAGAAGATAAGCACTGTTATATTTTAATAAGTATTTTTTTTGCTTGGATAATGGAAATTCGTTCCCTATTTTTGTTAGAAATCTTCATTGTCAGAGGACATATTTATCTCCTCTTGCATAAGGTCAAGTTATATGCTAACTGCTTACTGAAATGCCATTTGACCTTGTGATGCTTTTGTATATGGGCACTGAGACAGGCCACTGGGACTGGGGCCCTTCTGTTCTTCTTGTCTGTCTCTAGGTTGGATGAACTTCCCTTTTCTTTTTTTGTGTTTCTTTTTGAGAGCAGTGTTTTATGGCACAGAGGTAGTTTTATTCCACCTTTTTGAAACTCTGCTATTTCAAGGTGGTGAAGGAGGCACGTTTGCAGGGTAGTGTTACCATGTCCTGTGCGGGGGTGTGTATGTGAAGTCTGCATAGCAAGGGAAACACTGATAGTCTGTTGCTTTCTGGTGTTGTCAACTCTTCTCCTTTGTATCACGTTGGCAAAATTCTGGCTAGCAAGCTTTTGTAGAGTTATGAATTGTCTTGACAATGACTGACATTTCTAAAAGATCTTATTTCATTTGCAGGCTACAGTGTGGGTGCTTTGTAAAGCATATGCTTTCTGTGATTTCCTGTAATTTAGGAAAACCTTTTACTATACCCAAGGTTTTATATCTTCTTAGGAAAATTTCTTCAAATCAAGTCTGAAAAATAACTGTAATGACAACAAAACTATTAAGAACTGTATTCGTACTATACATGAACAAGAATTCCTGTTCTTTAGGGTAAGCTGATACTTGTCACAATAAAACCCAATTGAATTTGTGCCTTAGTAAGAATTGCCTAGCAACTTATTGATAGAAGGCAATTATTTTTCTTTTAAAATTTCACTTTAAATTCTTTACATTTATATAACAAAAAAAAACCCCAAAAACCCAGAACAACAAACCCCAAACCAAAACAAACTCTTAAATCTTTGACTAGAGGAACAACAAAAAAACCCGTGTTAAGTAGGTAACTGGGAATATTTTGTAAATGACTACAGGCTTTAAACAGCACTGTAAGAACTACAGTTTTAGAAGACCTGAGGTTGGCATTAATTTGATACAGTAATGGCAGATATGAGGGGAGTAAATAGAAATTCTTATGTGGGAATACATAACCTCTGAAACCCACATTTGCCAATTTTTCAAGCAATGTCTGATCTTAATATATATTATTGATTGGTTTTTCAACCCAGAAGCTCTGTTTAATTATTAATACATCTCTCTCCAGGAATCACCAATTTCTAATGTGTGTTTAAATGCAAAAACTCTTTCCTTCCTCCCACTGCCTGTGAAATCCCTGAAACACTGAGCTTTATGCCTTCATCTGACTCAGATGCTTTTTACTAAGAACTGCAGTATAACTGACAGAAGAGCTTGGTTGCCATTTACTCTGTTAATATCTTAATTCCATTAAGCTTGTGCTAATGGCCTCAGTTCTGTAAACACTTCCCTTCTAATGGAATGATTCAAGCTATTGATTCTTCAGCTGACTTTATTATATGCCTTAAGGTACTAACAGGGTTAGGGGCATCAGCTCGCTCTTCTGCAGATTTATTTCAGAAGTTCTTCTGTACAGTTCAGAATAAGTATTCCAAGTTACAGGTGTCTAGCCCCAAGTTTCACTGAGTTTCAGGTGTTCAGGAAGTTTAATAAATGGGCTTTACTGAAAAGGGAATTTAATTAATGGAAATGCTCATTCTGTACATCCATTTCTTTGTCCACACATAGAGTTTCCCATAATAACTCTCCATAATATAGTCACCCAAGATTTGCATGTTTGATTTTTATGATCTGGAAAGTGTATGCTGCATTAGGTGAACCTCACATCATGCACAGTTCACTACTAGAAGTTGCTTATTCCAATTTATTTTCCTTGTGTTTAACCTGGAAGTTTCCCAAGACAAAATGCTTTCTTGTCTGAATTGCACAGTACTTTACTCTTTAATCCTAGTGACTCCTGCATTGCTGTCCATGTGGTCAGTAAGGTAGTAGTCAGCATGAGTGAGATTGGTATAATCTACTCCTCTCTGCATTTTAATAGAAATTAATTTCACTCAGACCCTGATTTTTTTCATACCAATCTGTAGCCGCCTTTGAGGAATTTTTGGAAAACTGTGGCTTTAGCAGTCACTGTTGCGTTTTTATGAATACAGAAAAGCCTGAGTGGTTTATTCTGTGTATTCCAGAGCATGGCTTTGGTTGGCAGTTTGGGTGACTTTGTACCTCACTAACATTAACTATTCTGTTTAGTTTGAGTAACTAATTATCTTGCATGATAAGTTTAAAATTACTGGGTTTAAATCAGTGCTTTGCAGGAACTCCTCTGAAGCAGCAACAATCTTTATTCAGCAGAATGAAAAGGAGCAGAACCATGCCCGAGGTGGATACACAGGTCTAGTGTGAGCTCTGCTTATCTTCCTTCCTAATCAGAGATGTGTTTGTTCACAGTAGCAAAGGAAGGGAAAAGACTATGTAGTGTATTAATTGTTTTGCCTTAAACCCTAAACAGCACTCTTCTTTCACTTCCATTCCCTTAATATGAGCTCTCCCAGTGGGATGGGAGAGAGGATCAGAGGAGAATGTAAGAGGACTCAGGGTTGAGATAAGAACAGTTTAATAATAAAAAATAAGTGGAAAAATAATAAATCTTAATTGTAATTATGATAATATTTAATGAAAAGGAAAACAGCAATGGGGAAGAAACTAAATGATTCAGCTGCTTACCACCTGCTGATTGATGCCCAGTGAGTCCTCAAGCAGTAAGAGCCAGAGAGAGAGGGTGCCCCTGTCAACTCCCCCCAACTTAGATACTGAGTATGATGTTTTATGGCATGAAATAGCCCTTTGGTCAGTTTGGGTCAGCTGTCCTGGCTGTGACTTTTCCCAGCTTCTTTAGAAAAGAAAATGGGGACAGAGGTGCAGTATGGGAAACTGAAAAAGTCCTTGGCTTAGTTGTTGCCAAGCAGTGTTTACATTTAAAACATCAGTATGTTATAGAATCATAGATTCTTTCAGGTTGGAAAAGACCTTTAAGATCATCAAGTCCAACCATTAGCCTAAGAGTGCTAATACCACCACTAAACCATGTCCTTCAGCATGCTGTCTACATGTTGTTGTCAATATCCTTCTCAGCACAAATCAACACAGCCTCATACTAAAAACATCAGCATGTTATCAACATTCTTCTCAGCACAGATCCAAAACATAACCTCCTACTAGCTGCTGTGAAGAAAATTAACGCTATCCTAACCAAAACAGCACATCAGTCTAAATTTCTTGAAATCAATAGAGCAAATTACTTGAGTGAGGTTGGCTGGTTTTAAGCAATGTCTTTTAGCAAGTACATAAAGCTTGTTTTTACTTCTCTCTATGACCTTACCAGTATTTTGTTTTGGGTTATGTTAGATCTTAGCTCTTCTTATGAGGTGGTGTTGACTTTTTAGGTCGGCTTGACCAGCCATATATAAGCTGTAGTATTGTAATAAATTCAGTCCCAAGATGTTTATCTCAGTATTTTAGCATGCATATTGTTGTCTGTTGTAGATGTGAGAGTGCATACAAGTGCACTGACATCATGGCTCTGTGTTCTAGTTGCAGCTGTAATAATCCACTATTTCACTGGTAGTTAACTGTCTCCGTTGTACTGAGCCTTTTACTTGAGTTACTAAGCCTCATTAAATAAAACCGTCTTAAATTTAGGGGGTCTTACGCAGAGTTGTAGTTACGCTGCAGAATCTGGAACAGAAAATACTGCATAAGACAGGAGGCTAGTGAGCAAGCTAAGTAGTTCTGTGCAGATTGGAGATACTAATTTATATAAGAACTACAGGAAATTATTTCTGTTGCCATTTGGGACTTTTGAGTGGCAAGCAGTTATGAGTGCTAAAAACCAATTTATAGTAATGCTTCAATTCCAGCTGTTCCTTCAGACTTCTGGTTCCACTGGGTACTGGGAATATTAAATTGGGTTCATTTATGTTGTGCAGGTTTCAGTGCAGCCTCACAGAGATGATACGCCATGCATGTGGCACCAATTCTTACTTTTTTTTTCCTTCTTCTATACTTTTAAAGCTGTTTTGGTGTTATTTGACATGAGATTTATATATGAATAAGGTGCACAGAGCCTCACAGTGAGTATTATTATCCTTTGAAACCTAAAGAGCTTTCAGGTAAAGTAGCAACAGTTTGACAGCTCCCAACTGGATGCAAGAGGCACAGTGGGAACGAGCCCAGTGGTGGGTTAGCAGGAGTATTACAGTGGCATCAGGGGTCAGCTCATCATATTCTTTATAAGCTTACAGTTAGGTTACAGCTTAGTGTAAAAAAATCACAGTACTATAAAGAAGTAGTCGTGAACAGAAGGGATTTGTTGTGTTTTGTTCTTTATTTTGGAAGTTACTAGGAATAGGAAGCCTTTTTGTCTGTGGTACAGCGGGGACAGAGGCAGTGTGTCCCACTGGGCTGTCACAGAGTGGGCTTCAGGTTTGTAGCTTACAGCTGAAGGGCACTGCCCTTACCAGGTGATACCTTCTGCTGGTGAAGGGTGGCTGTAGGAAGTTGCCATGTTGCCCCTTCTGTGATAGTGTGGGAAAAGTGAAAATGCAAAGCACAAGGGATCAGGGCCCTTGTCTTCAGTGGTAAGCAGATTTTGACTGTTATGGGTACCCTCAGTGCAATTTATGTGGTTACCATCCCCTGTTTATGTAACGGAAAAAGGAAGTCACACACCCTGGAAACGACTTCATTAGACTTGAGACTCTAGGGCTACTGATCTGGTGCCTTTCACAAATAGGAAATGATTTATTTATTCCATTAAAAAATTGAACCAAGAAAAATAAAGCTTTTAAAAGCTGCCATTTGGAAGGAATTTGTAAAGATTATGGAATTTACTTGATTTTTAAAGGCTTTCTCTGGAGTCCAAAGTGGGACAAAAAGCTTGAAGTATGAACTGTTTCACAGACAGCCTGAACCTCTGTTAAGGCTGCTTTAGTATTTTGTGTGCCATCTCTTACCCACTGGAGATCCGAAAGGGCAGCTGTTCTTCAAGCCAGTACCATATGCTAGCATTTGAATGTGCATATTGTTTTTAAGGATCATAAAACTCCACAAAACAAAGATGAACTGGAAGCAGCTGATATGCTGTAATTAACATGTTAAAATTCTTTAAATAGTCTCCAGCTCTCTTGACAGTAAGTGAAAAATAAATTTTAGTCTACATAGTTCAGCATATATTATGCTGAGTCTAAATCAGTCTGCCTTTTTAATTATCAGGATTTTATATTACAGTCATCTCGGTGCTGGTAAATTGAAGCCTTAACAGGTCCAGGCCTCATTGTTCTAGGCATTCAGAAACCATACCACAAGAACCTGCTCCCAGAGAATGTAGGCGTTGCCCGCAGCAAACGTGCTGTGGTGATAGGATACCCAGGCTGGCTGTGCAGCTCTGGTGATGAGGGCGAGTGTCTGTACTCTGCCGCTGTATGCCTGGACCTCCCCCTCTGCAGGCTGCTTTCCTGAAAGGGATCATCCCTGCCTCTGGGCATCCAGCCTTGCCCTGTGCTGCACCAGCAGACCAGCCTCTTCACAGCTGGTTTGGTCTTCTCTGTGTTGGGTTTCAAATACTCCCTTAAAACCAATGCAGTCCAAAAAGGGTGGTCCAGTAGTTGCAGTGCTAGCCTGCAATTTAGCCTGGATTTAATGAAATTGCATGGGTTTTTTTATTCTACAGATAAAACACTCTAATGAGCTGGACTGGGTAGTGACAAGGTGAATATAAATACGCCTGTGCTTTAGACCAGCATAACATCATGCATGGTTGTCATCTGGTTGTCACAACTTGTTACCTGCCTTGGCAATGTCGGATGACAGTTTTTGATGTGTTTATGACAGGAGAGATTCTGAAGGTCAAGCAAGTCTCACCTCAGTGACTTTTTATTAAATATTTATCTTTCATAATTTTTTTAGTTCCCTGAAGAGCCCTTTCAAAGTTTTTCTGTGTCAGATTAATTTTGTTTAGTACATTTATTTAATTCTAGAACAGCTCTACATAAAATGGGAAGATTCAAGGCAAAAAATCAAGAAAGCAAACACACAGAAATAAGATTCATGCACATTGTACATCTTTAAGTTAAATGGGCACATAATTTGAGGCATTGGGCAAATTAAAGCTGGCTGGTTCCATCCACTTAACTGGGGTTATATGCAAAGAGTTAAAGAATTGCTGCATGTTATATGTGAGATACTAATTATGGTATTTTACTCATAAAGGAGTTTTTTCTGGTCATAGGATTCATTTAATATTTAATAAGAGTAATTTATGGACATCACAGAATGAATTGATTCAAATTAATCTTAAGACTCTTCTATGAGCTTTTTACTTGTCGCCTCATCACAGGTCATTGTCCAGAGGTTGCTGCCAAGAGTTTAATCAAAGTCCCTTGAGCATGCAGCTTTTGACATCTTTTCTTCCCCCCCACCCCCTCCAAGGACTTCTTCAGTACAGAATTAGTTCAGTTCATGGTGTTCCACACTCTTCACAGCATTAGATGCATCAATGGGGGAAAAAAAGGGAAGTTTGCTGGTGTGAAATTAAGGCCATCCAAGAAATTGGTAACCAGTCCCATAGAAAACAAATGGTCAGCCTGTTTCTCGGGGGCAGATGTGACATCATGGCTCCATTTAATTTTGAAAGTTTTGTTGATTAGGTCAGCTTATGAAATTCTGTCCCTTCTACTTGTTTCCTAATTGAGGCTTCATGCACCACCAGTTTGAAATAGGAGGGGGAGAAAAGTATGTTTGTGCACTAACTGGGCATCTGTACTTTAGGCCACCAGATCTTAATTTTGTTTTTAATTGGCTGTCTGTTCCTAGAAGGTAGAGCAAGATACTGTTTTAGGAATTACAGTGGGTAGAAATGAACAATGTTGTTTAAATTCTACTTCTGATAAGGAATACTTGTTGAATTTTTAGTTTGATTGGGCTGAAGAAACATAGGCTCTTCCTGAGCTCTGTGTCGAAAAAGGTGGTAATAAAAGGTTTGTAATCCAGAAACTAGTTACACTCTTTGCATGACATTAAGGAAAAGTAGCTTCTTCACTATGTAGCCATGTATGACAGACTAAAATTGCCCCGAATGTGATGGGGACTCATCACAGTCCCCATACTGTATGAGAAGTATTGTGATACAATTGAACAATTTACATTAAGAAATTGATTCTGCAAAATTGGGGCTTTCCTATGAAAATCGTGTGGAATTGCCAAATTTTGGTAGACGTTACAAGGCAACAAGCTACATCTGGTTATTATGAGGCTGGCAACTGCAGTTGTCTGGGACTTTACAAGAGCTGCTTATCACAGTGTTTTACCTTGTGCCAGACATAAAAGTTGTTATTGAAATGAAAGATGTTACAGAGATTCATCAGGAGATTTGCTGTCCTCTGACTTTATTGAATTTCTCACCTCAGACAGACAATGACCGATGTACTGACCTTGTCTCATGGGATTTTCTGTAGATTAATGTCTTCTGCACTTTTTCTCCTTCCTTTGTCCTTCATCTTTCTTTTAAGTCCTGCTCGTGAACTGTGAGTGCATAAATATTCAGGGCTGATAAGTCCATGAGATTTTTATTCCAGCAGCACCCGAAAAACAAGTGTAAATTCTGAGTTTCAAATTGATGTAAAATATGACAAATGCTCCTATAGACAAAATAAAAAATATTTTGCTGTGGTTGATGTAGGGTTTCCTTTTGTTTGCTTTCCTCTTGACTGCTGTATGTTGATACCTCAGTGCTGTGGTCTTTGTTTGGGTAATTGGGCTGTGCTAGTTTGAAACACTTGCCATTTCCAGACCCCTGACTTAATGAGGCAAACAATCTGCATTCACCCACAAGAAGGTATGAATTCTCTAAGAAAATTAGTTTTATTTTGATGCTACGATTTTGGCAAACTGAAAAATCAAATTCTTCCCATTTGCAGAATGGGCTTGGGAAGGAAGTGGCTTCTCTAAGGAAATCATTCAAAGCCTGGGAGATGTTAGTACTTTTAGGGTATTGATTATTAATAAAGTCAAGTGAAAAATAAGTATGACTACATATTTGTTTTTTAAAGGAGGTTCAGGTTGTTTGCAAAACATTGCCATTATTCTTACTAACGGAATTGGCACTATCCCTCTGGCAGCTCAGGCTGTCTGCACGAAAGTAAAACCTGGGTTCTAATCATGGTTGTAATAAAACAAATGTCCCCAGTTAGCGTCTGCCAATTTTTGGTATTTATAGAGTGCAAATCGGTTAAATTTCTCCATGCTGCAATATCTAGGTTAGTACCTAAAACCACAGGCTCTTAGTTTAATAACAGCGAGGACTTAGCAAAGACAGTTTTCTCTGAACCCTGCATTTCCCTTGTCTTTGTACACGGTGGTTGTAGTGTCTGGTCTTGCAAGTCTTGTAATTAAAGTACCACTGTC
The DNA here is from genome assembly GCF_000690775.1 of Eurypyga helias. NCBI lineage: Eukaryota > Metazoa > Chordata > Aves > Eurypygiformes > Eurypygidae > Eurypyga > Eurypyga helias. The sequence goes on from NW_010263844.1 coordinate 27,051, forward strand.
TCTGCGCTGGAAGTTGTGCATGTAGAGAATGATCTTTCACTGATCTTTTGGTTTGTGGTTTTAAAGCAGTCAGAGTCCATTTTTGTGCAGTAAAAGAAAATTGATATAAACATGAGCTTTTTGTATAGCTGGAGTGTTATATAAGAAGAGAGCTAACAAATGCTTCCTGTTGTATAGAATACATCAATATCTCATTTATGAGCATTTGAAACAGATAAAATGATCTTGATTTCATTAAGCAGTCAACAGTTTAAAATAAGTGGGATTCCAGATTAAATGTAGGTGGTATGATTCAAATTGTAAAATAGAAGAAGAGAGTAATTCAAGGTAGTATAAAGTTTAAGGGAGTTGGTATCATCTTATTGTAATGTCAAAAATCTTTTAGCTGGCTTCTTGAGACTATAATGGAAACTGTTCTTCACATGAGCCACTAATGACAGAATGGTTCTCTTGAAAGACAATGTCAATAAGAATTAATTGGAAAAATTTAATTATAAGTCCAGTTAAAATGAGAATATTTTTTGTAACACCTGGCCCATCAGTCAGCATTTCCCTTTACCAGTCTTAATGCTATTGTGACATTAGATTTCTTAGAGTCTTTGTGTGCTCCTACCACAGCATTGTGGATAGAAACAAAATTGACAACATCTTTTGCTGAATGTGTAATGAAGCTACTTTGTTAGAAAAAACAGATTCTAGTATGTCCTGGTCCCAGGCAGAGATGAGCAGCTCTCCTAGGGCCAGTCTATGAGGTTTAGTTTCATTCCATAATACATCAAGCTGAATGGTCACTGTTACCCCCGTACAAGTGGTGCTGGGAATGGGCCGGGGGAAGCTTGCAGAGGCTGGACGGTCTTTGTCTGCACCTCTGTCGGGTGATAAGCAGACAGTTAGTGTTTTTTGTCAGGCAGATTGCTCTGGGAAGGGATGTTGGAGGTTTTCTTTCCCCCTGCTCTGGGGTCCTGGGCTCAGGGAGGGTTTTTTTTTTCCTCGGGGCTTTGGATTTATTTTTGCTTGCTGTTCTGGAGCCTATCTCTATCTGCCCACAGGTTGTGAGATCCTGTATCATGTGTTCTTTTAATTACTTATTAGCAATAGTATTGTTAGTAACTAATAAGTTTCATTTATATAATTAAATAGTTCTTATCTCAACTTCTATGAGCCTCCCTTTTTTTTCCTCTGACCCTTCCTCACTGGGAGTGGGCTGGGAGGTGGGAGGGTGGAGTGGTAGAATGACTGGTGGTGCTTAATTGCCCAATAGGGCTAAACCAGGACACAGTCATATCTTTTATTCTACAAATACTTAGTATCTACATTATGGGTGTATATATGAAATGTGTAAATACTTACCTATAGTTATTATGTTCTATTAATATTCCTGTAACAAAATTTGTTTGCTACTGTGACGTTAGCCTGGTGCAAAATGATCTCATGGGTACAGTGCAGTGCTTTAGTAGTGATCTGCTTGAGAAGGGCCTTTTGCAACTTAGTTGATGAATGCTTGTAAAAGACCTGTTTTGGCTTGGAATGGAATGTTAATAAGTAGAAAACTTGAAAGTGGACCAAAGTTTGATGAAAATGTGCACTATTTTTTTAGCTCAGAAGGGAAAGCTTTTTACTTGAACACCTTCAGAATCCAGTTTTTCAAAGAAGCGTAAATTGACTAATATTGAGGGAATAGAAAGTAGACGTGTTTGTGTGGATTTAACTTTGTAAAAAGCATTCCACTGATATTCACCACTTTCTGCACATTTATCGGAGCATGAGTAGTCCAGAAGAGATGACTTCTAACACTGGTAGAGGTTGTCTGAATATTAAAAGACCTTGGCTGAACTTGGTGTGAGTATTTAGGTGTGTTAGAGGTTCAGTCTTGAACCAGTAGGTAAGAGTCTGCAGCTGTTGCATGTTTTAAGGAACCAAATATCCTCTGTGGGTCTCGGGCTTCAGCATCTTCACCCAAGCTCAGTCTTTGGTTGCCTGGAGTTGAGGTCTGGATTGTTTTCTCCTGTGGAAGAGCTGCTTTTCCTTCATGACCTCTCACTCAACTCTGGTCATGTTTTGTAGCCAGTACTTGACATTTTTGGCCTTCTGTTGCCTAAGCTGGTTATGCTATTGGGCTGTCATCTGCAGTGATCCAGTGTTTATACTTTGATGTAGTCATTCTATGCTTTTCCTTGTGTGCAAGGTTAAAGTGTTTGCATTGTGCTTAATGACTGCAAGAGAGTGGTGGTATTCCAGAACTGGTCAACATAATTATTTCAGAGTATCATGTTGTATATAGGCTTTTGAATGATGTCTGTATGTTCATTAGTACCATTTGGAGTTGCGGATGCCTTCCTCTCACATGCATCCGGTGAATTCAGGAGTGGACTCTTGTGTTCACTTACATGTCAATTAATGCTGACATTATACTGTCCTATCTGGCATCTCTGAATAATTATGGGAGGGAAAAAGAGTTGTACAGTGGAACTTCTGTTTGCAATTTCCCAAGTTTAAATTTGCTTCTGAATTTATAAACGTGCATCTCAGTCACCTTACAAATCCTCTTACTTATGGTCATCACCACATAAAATTAGTATCTTTACATAAACCTACTCTAATTTTTACTGTGTGGTGCTAAAACATGTTATTCAAGACATATTATGCATAGAGGTGTACACATATTTGAATGTTATTTTTTTGGAAATTTTACAGTGCTTGGAGTGACAGGTGTGTGAACAGGGGCTGCACCTTGGGTTGACTAGCAGTGCTAGGCAGGAGACGAGGATGGAGGAGTGGGGAGTGGCTGCTTCCACACAGCTGTTGGATGGCAGAGGTAGGACCCTTCTGGAAGCAGCCCAGCCCAATCCAGCGGGAAAATAGGTCTGTGATGTGACAGCGTTGCCTCGATGCAGAGCTTGAGTAGAGAGCATGAGGGCTCTGCTTCTTGACTGGGGCTTCGGACAGTCATGATTGAGACCTTAATGCTAATCCAGCTCTCAGTGGATGTGCACTCCATATTTTTGATATGAAACAATGCTTTGTTTTAAAAGTTGTCTTAGTTTTTCCAGAACAGTCATTTTAAAAATAAGAGCAGGGACTAGACATACTTTAGCACTGCAGTGGCAGTTTTTCCTTGGACTAAATACTGCTCTGCATCATGGAGTAGCTGCTGGCAGCTGTAGTGCCAAACATTTTAGGGGTACTTCATTCATATTTATTTGAATTTTCTATTCAGTGAAAAATACCATTTCAGCCTTAAAATTTAGCTGTCAGTCTGGGGTGAAAACAAATCTCATAATTCAAGGATTTCTTGTGTGACAGATACTAATATCTGTCGTTTTACTAAATGCATTATATAGTGCCAAGGTCTTCAGCTAGTCTTGTAAACACAAGTAGTGTTGACAGCATAAACAGTTATGCTGTGATCCAGCGTATAGCTGTTGGTACCAAGCCCATTGTAGGAAAGGAAGAAAGATGCAGCTTAGTTGAGAAAGCTGCTGAATGTTTGGAAGAAATTTGACTTGCAAGATTCAGGGATTTGGGGGTTGGTTTCTTCTGGTAGGTCATACTAACAAACTGCAGGTTTTGCCTGTGAGAGACAAGGAAAGGTTTTATGAAAAAATCCTCTGTAGGCAGTAACACACAGGCCTGGAACAAAATTTGGAAACAGCGATGTCTCAGGTGGAGGATGATGCCTTTATCTGGTATTTGTTGGTTACAAGAGAGTGTAGTAGGGTTTGCCGGTGCTAGGAAGATTTACTTAGTTTGTATTCAACCAGCAATCGATTTCATAGATTCAGATGGCTAAAGAAAGTGTTAATTCAGTGTTACTTGTCAAAATTGTGTACTGTGCTGTTTTTTCAGGCTTGTCTTTCCATTTACTGAGATATTAGACACACATCTTGAGGACAAATGAAAAATAAGGTTGAGAAAACTGCGTGGTTCATTGTATGTAATTGGAATTCGTTTAAGCCTCATCATTTGTTCAGCCAGGTCTGATAGAGATGTACCTTCTTTGCAGGGCATTGCGACTTAGAACAGTGCCTTTTATTTCATTAAGATTTCTACTTCTTACAAATGAACACGTTTGGACTTTAAAAGATAACTGTAGTTTGGAACTGTTGAACAGTCTACATGTGTAGTTGTTTTCTGCTGCATGATCTCTGTACTCTGCTCAGATTTCCTTTGAAAGTTTTTCACTTACATTGAGTTTCAGTCATTAAGAATTTTTTTCAAGACTGTCAAATCTGCATATTTCTTAAGGATGTCTTTGAGGAACTGAAAGGAAATTTGCAGTATTAAAAATACAAATATATACAGTTGAAACTAAACATTAAATGCTACATAAAATAATACTGGAGGGAGAAATTTGCTGAAGGCTAGAGGAAGAATGTTTTAAGAAACAGTGCAGTCACACCGTTTGTGGAGAAATCAAGTAGTTAATAACAAAGAAAAACTCCAGTTAAAATGGTGGTAGCAATAGTATTGTTAATAGATCGGCATATTAAACTACTCTTGCTTTTAATTAGTTGATCAGTGGTTTGCACAGAGGTGACTCAAAAAAATGTGTGTAAACACAGAGTTCGATGAATAGAAGAGGCTTGTTGGAGGATTATGATATGTACAGCATACTCTAAGCTTTTCTGCTGTCAGTGAAGATAGAGGTAAGGTGATTAGCTACAGCCACTTAGAATTTTCTTGCGATCTGTGTCTATCTGTAGTGGGAAAATCTCTTAAGCTCCATGCAGTGCTGTGTTGTGCCTGAAAAACCAGAGGGAGGCTATTTCTGCCTTTGGTTTAGTCAACATGGGATGGCTGGATGATTAGGTTTGGTGGTTTGGGACCCTTTTGCAAGTCCTATTTTAAGACTCTGGAGTAAGACTGGTATCGTGACTATGGATCTCCAACTTTTCTTCGGTGGAAGGCCTATGTGAAAAGAAATATGTTTCTTCTATTACTAGTTAGTTCAATTCTAGCAGCTGTTATCTCACATCCACTGGTATAGTTCAAAGTGTACTGAGGGAATGATAACATTGCATCTATAGTTCAGTGAGTGTAAAACCAGGTCTTACACATGTCACTTCTGCCACTGACTTCTGGTTTTGCTAATTATTAGCAAGAAAAATGCTCAAGTACTTTGGTGGAAAATCGTAAGGGAAAAAAAGGTGTGGAACAACACAGTTTATGAATCAAATCTATAAATCCATCAATGTTTGTTCTGCTTGTGAAGCAGGTCTTTCAGATTGACATGGTTTAGTTATGTAGTACTTCGAGGCAAATTGAGATTCTGACTTTGGAGGTGCTTGGTTGCAACAGTGCCATTCATACTGATAGGTGATGCCTCTGACAGTCATTTCAAACTTTTACAAGTGCTTGCCTGAATTAAATGCTCACAGGAAGGCCCTCCTGCATCTATTTGCATTTTCATTTGCCAAGGTGCTTAGGTTTCAGTGGTTAATGGGTGACTGCTGTATGTAATCAGGCATATATTTTTCTAATGTTCTGAAGTTTGTTAAATATTAGGCAATCATCAATATATCACCTCTGATATCTGTTGAAATGCGTTTTTAAATCTCCTACTTATCCTCAGTAATTTGAAAAATAAATATTTGACTTTTACAAAAGTATTAATCTCACTTTTTAAATTCTTTGAAACTGAATGCAGCGGTTCTCTTAGTGTAGGTTTTCACTTTCTGATTAAACAAGCTAGCTGAAAAAGGTGTTTAATGTCTTAGGCTTCACAGTAGCTGTATCAGTAGGTGTGTGTGAGTGGCTTCTGAAAATGTCTCTAAGTAAACAGTGCAGGGGTTTTCTGATTTGATTGTTTGCTTGGGGTTGGGTTTTTTGGGGTTTTTTGTTTCCATTTAACTCTTGGTAGCCCTCCACTATACAGCCATTTCACACCACTGATGAAAGTAAATTTGGGGTGGGGGAGAAGGAGTAGTCAAAGCAAAATATCCTTCACTAGTAGGTAAGACAGGATCCTTGCAAAGGAATTTGACCTTGTTCCTGTTGGGTGACTCCTAGAAGATTTTAATAGTTGTCAACTATGCACTCGCCTGAGCTTACAGATTGACTGAAGGGACAATGCATGAAGATGGGTACCGCTTCTGGGTGACAAAGCTTTCTTGGCATCTGTCAGCAGTAAGGGCAGCTGCGCTTGCTGCATCGTGTTAGGTTAGCCCGAGGAAGACAAGGCCTGTGTTTTTGATGAGCAGACTTGGATGTGATAGCTGAAGTAGTTATGGTCCCTGACTGTTGTGGAAGACATTGTGCTTTTAACAGAGATGGTGAAGAGAAGATGTGCTGAGTCCTGTTCTGGGATAGCAAATGCTGGGAGAAGGATACGGAGAATGGTTCTTAACCACTTCAGCCATCTCAGAAACTGCTGTGTGTGAGTTTGCGTTGTATTATTCTGTAATGAAACCGCCCAAATGAATTCCAGTGATGTTGGAAACTTGGACAGTGTGGAGCTGTGCCCTGCTGCTAGAAACAGTGTCTCTGAAACATGCTGACCTGTTCAGAGGAGCTGTGTACATACAAGACTCTCTCTTCTGCCTGTTTTAGGGGTGTGTTTACTCCCACTATTACGATGTTCGCAATGTATTCTCACACTATTCCTCCTGAAACGGGAAGATGCTCTTTATTGCCATTTTTCTGATAGGGAGCAGAGATGTATGGGTATAGATGCCATATGCCTGAGGATGTCTATAAAAGTACTGCAAATTGAATCCTGGTCTCTGGACTCTGGGGTTGTTACATTTAATTGATGCCACATCTCTGCACCTTTGAGCTATACTGTATTGTTGTGAAACTGTGATCATGCTGAAGTGGGATTGTTTTTCTGTTGCTTTCTAAACCTTCCGCACCTACCTGAGCATTGCTTAAGTACTTACAGTTGAAGTTGTTCATGCCAAGGTATGTTTTCTGACACTCCATTTTCCCCCCTCGGATGTTTTTGAGAACCTAACCTTGGAGTGCACATTTTGCACTGAGCTGAGGAATCCTCTTGTGTGAACTCAGCAGATCCCTACCAAACTGCAGAACTTTTGACTGAGAAAATGTCATTTTTCTGGGATGTAACTTAGGTCTTTACCTGCCTTATTTTCCGAGTTGTCAGTTCAGGGGTTTTGTTTATTTATTTATACTAACTTGTAAGAGCTTTTTTTGGTGGTGGTTTAATGAGGATCTTCGCTTGTTACATCCTTTAAGTGGAGGAAGCTTGTGCATCAAATTACTGACTGAGCAACCAATCTTCTGCTTGGGTGTGTAAAGCTACTTTGATATTACAGAAGGAAAAATATTTCCATAGCAACCGATTGAAAGCACAGAATGTTTTTGCTATGTAGGGTTTTTGTTGTTGTTGTTACATCCTTACAGTGAGATTGCTGTAACTGAGCCATAAAAAAGCATCTAGTGATAGCCCAGTAACAGTAGTTTGTTTAATTAGTTTGTACTGCATATGTAGTTTTATACATGAATGTAAACAGCTATTAATGAAATTAACTCAGGTTTCTAAAACATTAAATTTTAAAATAGCTACTTTTTTACTTTATCCAGCATTTCTGTTGAGTTCTGGTATACTAGTGTCATCAGACTGGTGGAGCAGAAGATGATAAAAGGATGTTAACCGTCACGTAGATTTTTTCACACATCTGGATGAGCTACTGTCTGGTCTCCCACAGCAATATTTTCATTAAGGGTTGGATGTGCAGCTATTGTAGAGAACCTTAGGATAATGACATGATCCTAAATATTCAGGTTCTGCTTTGGTTACTTAAGGTGGTAGCAGCCGCCCTTTTTAGTCTTATTTTTCACTGTGTTCCAGGTCATTTGCTACTTCAGTCATTATTGGTGGGCAGTAATAGCAAGTAAGGCTCTGGACTTTTCCAGCCATATGGAATGTTTTGATACGTGACCAGAATAAATAAAAGTGAGCAACAAGATTGCATTTGACTACGTAAGCAGAGTAAGAAAACAGTGCGGCTTGTGAGTAGCTTCTTGTTTGTTGACCCTGTTGGCCAGGGTTCCTGTTGGAGATGAGAAATTTCTGTAGCTTGCCTGGTGGGTCTTCAGTGTCATGCCACTCAGCCTCTTTCTTTATTAATTTTGCTGCTGAATGATGCTGTTATTAGCATCCAGTTTTCTGTATTTAAATGTCTGTGTCATGGAGGAATCCAAGAAAGCTACTTTGTTTTTTAAAAGTCTTTCCTGAGAAATTCTGTATCTGCTCTGCATTGTCTCTTGGTTGTTACCATACTACCCAATCCTTTGTTTCCCATCTTACACCTCTGTTTGTTTTAAAAGAGATTCAAAATGATATTTTTCTGTCTTAAAGAAATTGTTTCTTTGGGCCTTCAGCTTATTTTGGTAGTAATAACTGAAATATGTGAATTTTTCCCCAAAGAGCCTTGCAGCTGACTTCTCTACTGCACTCTAACCCTTTTACCATTGCAAAATTGAATAGCTTTGTATAAATTTTTAAGTAGAAGGTGGCCTCTTAGAAGTTGATTGAAGTGTGGCCTCATTTTACATGTGGTGAAGTAACTAATTAACAAAGAACATGAGAAGGCAGGGAATGCTACACTAATTCTATAATTTCTCTGTTATGGTTATGTTGAGGACTTGCAGATTTAATTTGAATTGATAATTTTTTTTTTAAATTTGATGTCACTATTTAATTAAAAACACTAAGGGAAAGCTCAGAAGAGTTGGGTTCGCGATGTGTGACTTCTGGGGCAAGTTACTCATAATTAGAAGATACTATTAATTTTGGTTTTTCACTTCTCTGTAGATTCATAGGCTGGTGTATTTTGAGATCAATACAGAAAATGCATGCTTGTCATTGCTCAACTTGGCCGTAATGTCAGACCGCTTGTATCAATCCAATGACACCACATTACATTTGTGCCTCTTTTTAGCTTAGGAAAGTCATGGTGGTGGTTGGGGCTGGTTGTGTAGCAATAATACTGTGTTACGTGTATGCTTGGCTGGTGTTTGTATACTGATATGACTGACAAATCAAGATATGTGCATTTGTTGCATTTCGGACGTGATTTGTAGATTCTGTCTGGGTAATTAGTTTATATGAAAAAATTATTTGCAAAGTGCAGGAATTCAGTGGTATATAATTTGCTTTTCTGAACCTTGTTGACAGTAAAACTTTAGGCTGAGAGAAGCAGCTGTCTGTATACATCAGGCTTTTCATGTGGCCCATTTGTGAACCTCCAGCTTAACTCGGCTGCTATTAGCTCTTTTGGGATTGGTGTCCAGAGACATCTTTGAAGAGCTGTCAGTTTAGCTGGCAGGTGTGTACGCTGCAGTGGCGTTATCTCTGTGCAGTGCTGATCCCTATTTTAAAATAGCTGTGACACCAGTAAGCCCTCGGGCTAAAAATTCTGAGAGTAAATTCAAATGGCTTGATCTTAAAAGCTGCAGTATATCAAGGGAAAACTTGGCTTCTGGAGATCAGCTGTAGATTAGTAAATGGCTAACATGTCCCAGTTTGATGTCAGCTGGAATTGAGTCTCCATCCATAGTTCAGTGATCATCTCACACTTATATGTAAGGCTTCTTCTACAGGAATCCTGGTACACTACTACTTGCATTCACATTATGGGTTCTGAGAAATGTATTTTCTCATTTCTGAAAGAACAGTTTACTGTCTTATCTTTTTAAGCTGAAGGGTTTTTTCCTTACTAACTCTTCCCTCATGGTTATTTGCTATTAACTGATCTCCTTTATTTTCCTTTTTAGTGTTGCTGTAGTGTGCTAGTAATGACCTACATCTTATATCTGGAATATGTCTACATGACTGAAACCACAGGATATGGGAAGTCACACTATAGGAAAATAACTGGATTTGTGAAAACAAATACGGGCACGTTTAATCTAAAAATGCACTCAGAGCTTTGTTCTTCTTGGAAGATAATTTTACTCATAGTGGTTTTGAGCACATTAGTTTTTCAAGTTGATACTCTCCTTTCCTGCTAGCTTTCAGGGTGGTCAAAATGTGTTAAGATAATGCAGTGTTTTTGACAGTACATAGATAATGCCAAAAAATGGCATTGCTTTGTAGATTAAGCAGCTGAACTTATTCCCATAGTGAAATATATGTTTAGTGTGATTTGGTGTGAACAGAAACCCAGTTTCATGGCTCTGTAGTTCAGTTAGCTTAGCATGCCGTTACAGTGACCAGGAACCCGCAGCCACCTCTCCTTTGAGTTAAATCCAGACTTTTCTATGGTTCAAAGTAATGTGTACTTTTTCTTTATTCTCAGGATCTGCCAATACTCCCACAGCTGCCTTACATTTCATCCTACTCTTCTCAGAGGTATCTAGGCAATTCCACTTTTTTTTTTTCTTTCTTTTCTCTGAAGAATTTTAAAGATCCAAAGCCAGAAACCCAGAGGTTTGTTGAAATAATGACAGAAGGTCTGTGGTCAGGTTTGCATCAGTTCTGTGTTCTGCCACAGGCTTTTTAAGGTCCTTGACTCCTCTGCCTGAACTCCTCATGTGTAAACGTTTTGCTTGTTTTCATGAGAAAATGCTTAATTCTTACATGATATCCTAACAGGACTCACTGGTGAGCCTTTATTGTGGTAGCTGCTGGTTCTTCTCTCAGTTCTGTGTTTTCACTTTGTCACTCAAACCTCCCTGGTCTTCTGATTGATCAGAAGTCTATTAAATATGGTTCCGGTTGGATAAGAATACTAATGATGTGGGAATATAATGGCTGAACAGGAGATGGATTTCACTGCATGCTACAGATGAATCTCTTTGTGGTCATCAAGAGCTGGGCTATGACCAGTACTGCAGACCAAGAATGTTAATCAATTTTCATAATTATAAAAGTATTGTATGCAAAAGTTAAAAAGTGTCTTTTATGTTCTGGGGAAGAATAGTCAGGAGACCCATCATGAACGTGCTAATGCATGTTGTAAGAGTGAGTCTGTTCCTGCGGCACATTCTAGGCCCCAAACGAGAGGCAGGCCAGGCAGTTTTGTATGCATGACAATTATTTGAATATAGCAGATGTGAAACTTAAACGCAGACTGCTGTGAAGCAGTTTGCTTGTTCTGACTAGCTCTCTTGGTTAGCCAGTAGTATCTGTGTCTTCCATAGGTGTATAAATGTGTAGAGCATCAGTAGCACTTGGAAGTATCACTACAAATAGCAATGCTGTGTGTTTCAAATATGCCAAAGGTTGGAGAGAAAGGAATTCTGATTCAGCCTTTATAATTGGGATTGATACACATGATTTTTCAGGTATAACTTCTTTTTTTTTCACAGAACCTACTTGCAAAATTGGTCTCTGTGAGTCTCTTGTATCAGGCAGGCCTTGCACGTATGAATCAATTGTATGCTTCCGTAGAACAGGACAACTACTCTCCTCCTAGTCAACACAGCTTTTAAACAGTATGTGTGAGACAGAACAGCATTATGGATTTGGATAGTACCATATTCAGTACCAAAGTTATTTGGCTTGATACTGTATCTTACCTAATTCTGAGAGGTTTAACCAAAGGTCTTGCCTGTTTTCTTGTCTGAGTAACCTGAGGCAGGCACAGTCTAGCTCCTTCTTGCTGTGGAATAGACGGTGCCTTGAACAAGTGAAAGACTTGGGTTCGGCTTATAAAGTCCCATAACGTGCTGAAGTTGGAATCAGTTCCTAAAGCTGCTAGGGTTTCATAGCAGCTTTAACTGAAAACTTGTCAAGTTATATTTCATAAGCCCTGCATTTCAGTCAACACAGTAAATACCGGCAGCTCTTGGGGAAAAAGCTTCCCCCCTTTCATTGTAAATTCAGTCAGGTTCACTTCTTCATCATTCATGGTGTGTCAGCATGAACCCAAACTCCTCTGCATCTGCATAATTTTTGGAAACTTTGCCTACACAGTGGGCACCGTTTGTCTCTGTCCTAATTCCCTTCTGACTCTAAATGCAACAGGAACATTTGCAAAGAATCAATCTTTTCAGTGTATTTGCAAAGCTTCTTCTGTAATTGTGTTAGCTGAACCAGAGAGTGAAGCTGAAATCCTTTATGAATGAGGGTTTATGTAACGCTAACCCAGTCCCTGCCTAAGCCTTGCAGACTGATCCAAAACAGCAAGCACTGACTGCACGTGTGTTTTGCTGCAGTCTGAAACGTGTGGCCTAACGGACTGTCTGGGATTGTTCAGTCTGATTTTTAACAGCTTGGTTCTGCACTGCTTTACAGTCATTTCCCTGGGCAGTGTTACCTGGCAGAGAAGGAGGGAAGGCTCAGTTGTACCTGGGTGCGTAGTCATGTCCAAGTACAACAGGTTAGGATGGGGAGAGGAGGCTAGAAGAGTGTGGCTGACTGCTAGAGCAACTTGGTTCTGCTTTCAGAAGCTCTAGGTGGATACAGCTAAGCTGACCTGGAAGAGCGCAGGCCACTCATACATGCTTTTATCTGGAAACATTCTCTCTGGAATTAGGCTGACTGCTAACAGAGCACCTGTTGCACCGTGTGAGAAAGGATGAAGGGACTCCTACCTATCAGTGAGTGGACCCCTTGCCTACACACTTAGGAGGAAAGGCCTATGCTTACTCTCTTGAGCTTCCTACTCTTGTGTTCCTTGACTGTTGTATTGTTTGGAAAATGGTGGTGAAAAATAACAGCAGTAGGCAAAGAGATGAAAACAGATGTTCTGGAACTTTATCAAAGGTGTAGTAAGGTGTGAATACATGACCAAGTTGAATGGAAACCTTTACTACACCAGTATTTTAAAACAAAGCCACAAAGAAAAGTCCCCCTCAGACCTGCATCCTGACTGTCCTGAAGCTCTGGACTTGTTTTTTGGTCCAACCTTGCTTCTGTTTCCAAAATACTATTGTAATGGTGTGATTCCTGGCTACACAGTTACCCAAAGTTCGTTGCGTAGCGAGTGAAAAACCTGATGCTGGTTATTAGAAAAGAGGGATTGGTTTGATGTTACAGATGCCTCAGTGGGAATGAAATCCAGTAGCACTTGTTATATGGTTCTTTTGAGTTTCTTGCTTAGTAAAGACAGTAAAAATTGAAAAGGCAAACAGTTTTATGAAGAAAAGCCTGATGGTCTACATTTTATTCCATTTTATAGACTTTGTGTGTAATTTTTTTGAAAAGAAAATATTTTTAAATGGTAAAGCCATTTTTTAGTTTTCACCTTTTGAAAAGGAATAGTGGTTAGAATGTTGCATTCTTTCTTACTATATTTATTTGGAAATATTACAAGGTGAAAATTTAAGCTATAACAAGAACAGAACTTTGTAGGAAAAAGGTTTTTTTTTTTCTTTCTTGCCAGAACTATTTAACTTCTTTCAGTTCTTAAATGTGAAAATTTCAGTACAAAATAAAAAATATAATTGACTTAGCTTCTCTGAACATTTGGTACATATCCAGTGGCATATAATTTTGGACAAAATTGTTGGTAAGCAATTAGTAAGAAGAAAGTCAACCTACTTTTTCACTTGTTTACTGTTCATACTTGATAATCATAAATCTTCATAAAAATTTCTGAGAAGTTGAGAACCCCAAACCTTCCATACTCTGTCTTTGAAGGCTGACTAGGTATAAGCTCCCTATTAGTTTATGACTGGTGGTTTTTCAGCTTCTGAAGAAAGGAAGAATTAATTGGGAATGTCAAGTTGGGTTTGTTGGGGTTAGGGGGCAGAAGGGGTGAAGGGGTTATTTTTCCTTCCGCTGTTTCAGAGATGAGGATCTTTTGAGATATGATGGTATAAACTTGTAGCTGTGTTTAAACTGCTTCTTGAGATTTCCATAAATAAAGTATTTACTCAGAAATTGTTAAGAGAACTGTGGAGCTGAATGACATTCTCATGAGAGTTAAACAGGCAGTGCCAGGTAGCACCTAGTGTCAAAATACTGTTCAGGAAGTAAAGGGAACAGAAAACTCCATCTGGATTCTGGAATAAGTTAATCATGTAGTACTTGAATCTATAGTCTGAGGATGGTGATGGTGGTGTTTTTGTGACCAATACTAACAGAATATTTGGAAATTCATATTCCAGACTTACAGGAGGGATGTGTGGGGTTTGTGGTGGTGGTGTGGTGTTTTTTGTGTTTGGTTTTTTTTTTTTTTTCCTTTTAATTTGTACGTGATAGTTGTTAAACATTCGGGTGAATTATTCTGTCATCCTTTTGCCTGGCTGAAGAGCTGACTTTCTCAGATTTCAGGCTACTAGAAAGAGGTGCTGTAAGCATATTTCTGAAAGGTTCACAGCGGTGCTAGATAAAATACGGCCAGTCTTTGTCAGTACCGAGGAAAACAAGTCAATCCTTGTTTTCAGTGTCACTGGACACTGACAGCAGCATGTCTGAATTAATACAGAAAGCTGCAGCTGGATTCTGTAAGCCAGATAGTCCCTCCTTTTTGTTTTGACTGAGAATATTGATTTCTGCATTCAGCCTTTTATCAATTTGCAGTTGTTCACACTGCTAATCTAATGTGATGGTGTGAAAAAATGTACTGGAGCCTTTCTTTAAGATTTCTTGGGCCTTAATCTCTTTTACCTGCTGGGCTTTTGCCTAGAAAATGACTGCTTGTTGCACAGAAATTTTACATCACTTTTCTTCATGCTACACACATTTTACGTATCTATGTTATGTTATATTAAATATATATTCATATATACATCGTATGTACTAGAAACGTGTATATTATGCATATAGTATGATAATATTCATATGGATATATAATGTAATTTTACATATAACGTAAGTTTGTCATATATTTCCTCAAGTTTTCCTTTCATCTATGTGTGTGTATATATATACACATAACTCCTACTGAATAATACCAACTTTTATGTATCTTCACTCTTGAGTTGTTCTGTAGAGAGTATTCCAGCAAAATTATCAGAGAATCACAGAATGGTTTGGGTTGGAAGGGACCTTAAAGACCATCCAGTTCCAACCCCCCTGCCATGGGCAGGGGCATCTTCCACTAGACAAGGTTGCTCAAAGCATCATCCAGCCCGGCCTTGAAGACTTCCGGCATCCACAGCTTCTCTGGGCAACCTGTTCCGGTGCCTCACCACTCTCTCCAGGAGGAAGAACTTTTTCCTGGTATCTAATTTAAATCTCCCCACTTTCAATTTAAACCCATTAACCCTTGTCCTGTCACTACAGGCCCTTGTAAAAAAGTCCCCCCCAGCTTCCTTGTAGCCCCTTCAGGTACTGGAAGGTGCTGTAAGGTTTCCCTGGAGCCTTCTCTTCTCCAGCTTGAACAAACCCAACTCCCTCAGCTTTCCTTCATAGCAGAGGTGCTCCAACCCCTCTGGTCATCTTTGTGGCCTCCTCTGGACTCGCTCCAACTGGTCTATATCCTTCTTATGAATATTGCTTAAGAATATGCTGTGGACAACAGATGGGTCTTAAAATTACCTTATTTTTACATAAACATTTTCCTTCCTTAGTTTTATAATAATTTCTCATCAGCTTTAATTTTAAGCTGAGGAGCTTGACAGCAGCTGTAAGAAGTAAATGTAATTAGTGTGATCTTTGAATTTTCTTGTGTCTTTGTTATGCACTGGATTAGTTCTTGAGTTCTATTACCCTGAGGGCTGTGCAAGATTCACTCTTTTTCTCAGTGTATCCACGCGTAGGGCAAATGGGTTCTGGTTGTGAATTTACAACTCCATAAAATGAGTACAATTCTTGATATAAAGGGGCTTTGTGTTTCCCAAGTGATACATAAATGCAAGCGTTGGGTGTTTTTTTTATTTCTCCGTGTTGTTTTTGTTTTTGTCAAGAGTATGACATCCGATCAGATCACTGGATTCTGGTGACGGGTGACAGACCAGCTGTGTAACATTTGACAGCAGTGCATCACAGTTATTAGACTTTTCATTATCCATCATTAGCACAAAGCCAACCGCATGGCATTAGGACAGCAGAAATTGCTGGCCTGAAATAGAAACTCTGCTCATGCCCATGGTTAGTACCTAAAGGAGGTGAACTGGAACCAGTGCTAATCAGAATGGATTCAGATCCCCGCTGCAGTTGTTTTCTGATGCTCTGATGGGATTCTTCATCTCAGATGCTTGCACTTCTGAATGAGACTGGACAGATGGTGCCTGTTGTTCCCACCCCACACCCCCATACCCTCCTCTCCCTTGGCAGACAAGACAGGCTGTCTTGTGAGCTGAGCTTCCCCAGGCTGCTCCGTGACACAGAGGTGCAAATTCCATAGCTGTTCACTGCTCTGGCAGACTGTGCTCACTCAGGGCATCCATCCCAAGTTTCTGCCACCATAAGGAAACAAATCCATGCGAGTGTTCTGCCTGAGGCTTCAGAAGTCATTTTCAGTCACCACTTGGCAAGCTTGGGGAGGGAGCCAGAGCTCTGCCTTTATAAAAAGGGAGGGGGAGAGAGGGAGAAGGAAAGCTTAATGCAGAGTTTGGCCTCTTTATATACTGTTTTTGGCCATGGGTGCCACTGAATCAAGTGAGATGATACGTTTTATTTTGGAAATGTTGATAGCCTTCAGGTTGTCAGTGTTGACTATAATCCACGCATCTTTTTCTGCTTTTAAGCTTCTCCTTGCTGTTGTTTTCCCTCTGATAGCATGAGGGTATTGTAGAGCTTTAATAAGACTGCTTTGAAAGCTTTATCTTTGTCAATTCTCTTCACGTGGCAACCAAGTCTTCTCATTTTATTAGCCAATTAGATGTTCATAAACTAATGCTTAGTTTGACCATGTGGTGGCTGCTGCTTGCTGTCCAATTGCTTTCTAAATGCAAACAATACCTCCTTTTGTTTGTTACATAGAAGTGTTTATTTTCTGTGAAGTGTTACAAAAAGACTGTATAGCAAAGGTAAAAACTTGAGATCTGAAGAGGATCAAATCACTTCTGTAATTGCTTACATTTCAGAGAGGTGTATGGATGATCTTCAGAACAGGAATAGAGAGACTTTAAAACTGCTGATAACTAACAGACTACATAATACTCCCCTTTCTGCTCACTGTATTAGTTAAAAGCATGCTAAAAATACCATGTGTGACAGAAGAAGATGTGCTAACTTTTACGCCACTGGAAAGAAAATACTTTCTATGCAACTAGAGTGGCAGTGAAGAAAAGGGGTAGCACGTTGTGTCTGGGAGACACATCTGACAAGATTTCTTTTGCCATGTTATTTTCAGACCTTGTATGCCAGAGGATTTGAGAATGGTTTTCAGAGGGATCTTCTCCATAAGAAAAGATTACTTGTACACAAATCTCAGAGTTTAGAGTGTTTGTGGGGGGAGATGATTTGTTGAACTGAGACTGAGACCTTAATTCCCCTCTGCTGTGCAACTCTTGTTTGAATTTACCTACAGAATAGGGTCAGTAACACTAATTTCAAGGACATTCTGTGATGTTACATTAATCTAAAGCTGCTGGAATCTGTTTCTGTTTGATAACATGTAAGTGATAGGGCACAGATGGGATTTGAAGAATAATAAGGTCCAGAAATTTCATGAAATTTTGAAAATATCCATAAGGGTAGTTGTTGAAATCTGAGAGCTGTATGAGAGAGCAGTGTTCAGTTGTAAGCCAATTTTAGAGCTAATGTGAACTGGTGTCACTTTCACAAAGATGGATGAAATTACATGAATCCTTAATTTCTGCACTGGTATATTAAAATTTAAGCAGATTAACATCATCTCTGACTTTCTAAGAATATCACCAGCACAAGTAGAGGAGTTGCATCAACAGTGTTGTCAAAGTAGCTACATTCAGGAGTGTGTTATTTCAACTTCTTTATATATTATGATGGAAACCAAGGCATACAGCAAGAAGATTTTATTTTTCTTGAACACTGAAAACACAACTTTCCTGTGATGTGCTTTAAAGAGAGACCATAGTGTTTCTCCTGCAAATTGTCTTTGAACGTTCTGATCAGAGGAAAAACAATGTTCCCTGGTTAATTTTTGTACTTGCTTCTTGAGATGTAAGAAAGCTAAACCCAACTGAGATCTGAGGAAGCAGTGAATCTGGAGTTTTCTCTGAGCAGTAAAGAAAACTGTAGAATATTGAAGTTAGAAATGCTAAGAACACAAGGCTAAAAAAAAATAACCTTCATTTGGCAGCAAAGCTCCCCTTGTGTTACTGTGATGCCCTATGACTGCGTCAATTTTCTTGTCTTCTGTGCATTAACATGAAATGAAGTCAATTATCAGTGGCTCAGGTTTTAACTTACAGGCAGAAATAGAAGAGCCCTTTTGATGAATTTGATTTATTCAATTAGGCTGAAAAATGGAGCAAGAAGAGATGTGGAAGAGAGAAGCGATCAGGAGGGAAATAGAGTTGTTGGAGATGGTGAGCATTCAGTTAGAAATAAAAAACAAACTTGGACTTTATTTTGCAGCTGGTTTTTGTTAATATAGAATAAGTGAAGCTGTAGAGCATGAACAAATTACTCTTCAGAAAATGAGTTTTAAGAAAAGGCTGAAATGAGGCACGTAGCCATGTGTCACGGGTAAAATGCCTTCTGCAGTGCCAGTCTTTCTGCTGCCCGCTTGAGGACTCATGCTGCTTTCATAATACGCAAATGAAAAGAGCAGGTGGATGGTCAAGAGGGCAGAAGAGAATGCGGACAAGAATAAAGGGCACTTTAGTATTGGCAATGCTGCGTGCACAGTTCCTTTCAACTGTTGTGTTTGCCCACAGAAGGCCACCTTACCTGTCTTTTCACGTGACAGGCTGAGGCCAATTGAGATTTGTCAGATTGCCACCAGTTGTCATTGGATTGGAAAGCAATTTTGAATCAGATATTTTTTGTTGACCGATTCTGGGAAATTTTGGAGACCTCCATCTGGATTGTATCTTTTGTAGGCAGTGGTATGGCGCTCTTTGGATTATTTGTCTAGTCTGTTTTCTAGTTAAACCACTTTTCATTACCTAAGAATGTATGAAAGGCTGTACCTGATCAGACAGTGTCCCATCCTGAGCAACAGCTATAGGCCACAAAGATGAAGAACAAGAACAGGGCAAGCATGCATGGTAAATGCCTTCCCTTTCCTTCTGGGACTTCAACCGTCTTTAGCTCATGGGTTTACTGAGATAAATGTGGTTTCTGTGTTTAATAACTACCTGTGTCTTACCATGCCCTGAACTTGTGTGTCGGTCGGTGTAAACTTCTGCCCCTTATCACACTGGACAGTCGCCTCCAAAGCTAAGCCTTAGCATAACATTTCTTCTGCTGAATCTTTTTTTCGGAATTGGTGATATTTTGTACAGATTTAATAGTCTGGCTAGCAGACAATAAAAAAGCACTTCACTGATCTTATTCATATTAACCTGTGAATACATCTGAGGTAGTTAATAAGTTTGTTTGGGCTTTTTTGGTCACTGTTCCATCCCTGTGTCATGTAAATCTGACCTGTGCCTATACACATTTTGTTCAAAGAAACTATTAATTTAAATGAATTTTTTGACATTACATCTTTCTTTATATAGCTGCTGCTAGCATTGACGGCTAAGGATGACATGCAGAAGAGGGTGACTCACTCTTCGGTGTGGCTTTCTTGATGATGCTTTATATTACATAAAACTGATATTACTGTCTTGGTGACTCTTGAATATACATCACTAGGTACTCTGAATTTTTCTCAGTCAGAACTGTGTGGATCTCAAATATCTCTAAAGCTTAAGACTGAAGAGGAAACGAAGTTAAGCTGCAGGCTGTCCTCAATGTTGTTAGACTTATATTTCAACTGGCTTTTTTATGGCTTTGACTTTTATTATTCTTTGTTTCTCAGAATTGCATTTCTTCACATATTCTTTTCATATAACCTGCTCTCTGCCACAAAGGATGAAAATATATTTGCTAAAAAGATCAGCCAGAAAACTAACAAAACTTTGCTTTTTTTTGGTGAGATTTCAGTACAGATGAGAAGTCTCTATTCACCTAAAAGGTTTCCTGTAGAGAAGATGAATGCTTGTACAGAAACACAGCCTGCTTGAGTTTTTGCTGTGTAATACCCTTGTACATATTTCATCCAAATGTACATTATGCTTTAGAAAAGATGGCAAAAAAACCATATGTAAGGAGTAGTGTGATTGAGAAGCCAGTGCAGGAGAATGCTGGTGATGTCATTCCAATCTTCTTTCCTGGGAGAAATGCATGAGCCTCATTGCAGTGGATGTGTACTTCTGGGGCCAGTTGGTTAGAGCCCAGGCTTTGCATTCAAAGATGGTGTCTCCCTGCTCTTGTCACAGGGCTGCTTTTTCTTTCATCCTGTGTGTTGGGGATCTGTTCTCATTAAGTGTGGGAACCTGTGAAGGACTGTGCATGTTGATCTGCAGATTTGTGAGTCTGAGAGAAAGGATATCAGAGTTCTTTGAAAAATCGAACATTATTGTGGCATTCTGATGCCTGTCATTTGAAATCCCAGATGAGAATTTTGGAAAACACGTAGCATTAGAAAACATAAAAAAAACCTATTTTGAACACCTTCAAACATGCTTCTAGACAAAAACTGCAACTCTTCCCAGGTTGGTCTCTGTAACCTAAGTTATCAACGCTGCCTGCAGAAAGTATTTCATTATGGATGGTTGAAATAATGTCTGAAGTGTTTGAATAATTATTTGTTGATTTAGGCCTGCCTTGATCTGTTAAAGTATTTAATGATTTCCATTTTGAGATAGCTGAGTGCTTTTGCTGACTTTAAGTGTATGAGTAGCTGTGAAGTTGGGCTGCTGTTGAAAGGGGGTTTTGGACGGAGGCCTGAAGACAAGGAGACAGCATACAGCTGGGTAACGACTACTGTTTGGTCTTGCTAATGCACCCTTCTGCAGCATGTAGTTGGCTTTGTGCCTTTTCCCCCTGTTTTGAAGAGGTATAGCATTATGAACAAACTTTCTGAACCATGCTAATCGCGTCCGTGTGCCCAATACCATGTGTTACTCTAAAATGGTCTTGTTCTAGAAAGGCAGAAAAATTATGCTTTGAAATCTGTCTTGAATCTGTGGAGAAAAAAAAAAACCAACATAAGATCTGCTCTGATTTCAAGATATGTCTGTCGTCCTATTCTGTGTGTTTAGTTATCCTTTCTTGCTACTTTGTGTCAGTGATTCGGCAGCAGTGTTTTAAGTGGAAAAATCAGCTGATGAAGAATAATTGTGGTTGGGCAAAAGCAGCTTGTTACATGATGTGCCTACTCAAAATACCCCTTTTTATTTTCTTTATATTCCATGGTTTTTGTTACTTTTTCTAGTTTAGCATATTGGATGAAAAGCAAACAGAAACAATGGGCAGGTCATTAGCAACTCCTCTGAGGTGAGGAGGGCATACTGGTGAGGATGTAACAAAATTGTAGAAGGTGGAGTACTCAAGTGTTGTTACTCACAGCAGAAGCTGATGGACTACATTGTTTCTGCATCATGCCCTTATTAAGGTCCTAGAAAATGTACTTGAGTGAGGGCCTAAGAGGGTCTTCAGGATTTATGAAGCCTATTCCAGTATAACTTATTTTTAGCTAGGGTAAGAGCAGAGTGCATCATTTCTCTGTTAGCATTAGCTGTTTATATCCAAGATCTACAGTAAAACTAGGATTAAACTAATCTCAAGGACAAATTAAAGATTAGCCCAAGTGTTATGAGGAAGAGTGAAATTTTTTATCTTGAATGTGCACTTTTTCTCCTTGTTCTTTTTCTGAAATGTCACATGTTGGCAATTAACAGAATACTCTGGACCACAATCTGGTTTTGGCCTTCTGTTCACTTTATTAGGTGACAAATTGAGATGTGACTTGTTGACCTGTTCTCTGGGGGTGTTAGTAGGTACCTACCTGCAGAAGTTTACATGACACCTGTTGGAAGAAATTAAGAAAGATGTATTAGCATAAAAAGGACCCTAACCCTTACTGAAATCTCTTGGTGTTGCTGTAAGATATGTTAAGGCCAACAAAGACAGCAACAGTGTGTTGGGCAGGCTGAGACTAGACCAGTACCATATGGCAGCACCACAAGAAGGATTTATGAAACAGTGGTGGTAAGGAGATGCAGGGAAAAAGGATGATTTCTGGGTAAGTGAGAAGTACCTGCTTTGAATATAGAGGACATCATGAGAAAAGGCAAAAGAAGGAATTTGTGAAAGTACCAAGAGAATGGGTTTGGAGGTGTTTAGGGAGCAAAAGCATGAATGTTAAAAAGCATCTGTTAACAGTTTTCTACTCGCATTCAGCATCTCCTACAAATACAGAAAATTCAGTCATTACTAAGGATGGCACCTTGGTTACCTCAGGTGATCAGCTACTAATAATTTAAAAGCTTGTAAGTGGATAGCATTTGATTGAAGCCATTGATTGTAGCCCTCTGTATTCCTCTCAGCAACACTGATCACAGTGCGGTGACTCCAAGAGATTGAAGGGGATGTGAGCAGTAGAGAATCTGTTTTTCCACCCATAACAGCAGTACAGTGTGGTCTTAAATGGTAGAGCTATTAATGTAAGTGCCCAGTAATTACACGTTTCTTGGTAGGAGTTCACTTGCGGTTCCCTGGATACGTTGCCTGTCCAAGAGGTGCTCTGCTGTGATTGGCAGTTACTGAGATACGCCTGCATGAAGGTACCATTCTTACCAAAACGGGCAATAAGGCCTAACACATTGTCATGATACTGCATGGTGGACTGTGGTACAGAGGCCAAAGATAATTAGTAGGTGAAATTCAGAGTCAAATGATGATCCAGCAGTGGCATGGCGAGTCAGACTACCAATGCAGCCGTAGCAGTATTATGGGAATATTTAAATTAGTACATTAATTATAGAAAACACAACAATTTGAGTGGTCTGTGTTGGTTTCTTGTATGATTTTTTTTTTTCAGAGAAGCACTGGTAGGTAGAAACAATGACCTCATGACTTTAATTAGGCAGCCATGCCGGTCTTGCTTGGATTGAGACATTTGTAGAGGCAGTCAGGCAACCTCTTAGAGTTTGAACCTAAAAGTGATATTGTAACCAGTCCTCCAACTGGTTGGGGTTTCTTGCAGCTTATTACTTTTATTCATAAATGATTTAAAAACCCTGAGAATACTTTTTAAAACCAGTCATGTATAAACGCTGCCTGGTGAAGCGGCTTCCTGAAGGTTGCCTCGTGAACTGCACTGAACTTTGTGCGGGACTGGCGAGTAGGGGGCATGAAATCATTTGCGGTGAAAGCTGTGGTTGAGTAACAGTGTATGTTAGCTAAAGCAAAGGCTGAGTAATGGTGGGTTACACCATAACCATAAATCACACCTTCAGCAGAGGAACCGGTTGCCTCTGAGGCAGCTGCAGTGGTTCCAGTGCCAGCTTATACAGGTATGTGGTCTGAAGTCCTCCTTCCTTCCGTGTCACTCTTGGAGGCAGAGATAGCAGGCGTGTGCTAGTGATACTGCTGTTGTGACAGTACTGTGCCCTCTGATGAGGGCGGTGATGCGATATCAGTGATACACAGTGCAGCAGCTGCAGTACCAGTAAATGTATGACACTGCCTCAGCCTGGGCCCCTGGCCCTCTCTCAGCCGTTTGACACGGGGCTTGGTGGTGCAGGCATGGGGAGACAGCTTGGCTGCAGACCACAGTTAGTCAGGCTGCTGGAGAGCCAGTAAGCACCCCCGATGTGCACCAATCGATGTCCTTGACATTCTTTAAATAGCTTTTGCTGGTCTTGGAAGAATTTAATAACAACACAACACTGGTGCTATTGCAAGACCTTTATTGTTAATCTAGAAAGATCAAAAGGTGTTTCCTGTCACTCCTGTGTAGGGAATGGGTCACTGGTCTGGAGCACCCAAGCACTAGAAATACTAAAAAGCATAGTATGAGACTGTAAACTTACTGAGGTGTTTCTTAAGGGCCATTATTGTTGTAGCTGAACGTGTTGCCTGCCTTCAGTTACAGAAACTTGACGTCTTTGTATTCAGCATTTGCTTTCAGCGTTTGCTTTCAGCATTTGCTTTCATTAGCTTTTTCTTTGGAGAAAGCTGATTTGTTCTGCATTTCTGACTGCAGATGATCTTTTAGAGTCTGTTTTCTGTTTGCCTGACAGCATATAGTCTGCAGGATGATAAAATATGTGGGCTACATGTCTTCAGACTAGAAGGATAAATGTTGAGGAAATTGCAGTGTTTTTGCAGTGTCTATGTTTGCTGTTGAGAGTCTTGAGTTTCCAGTAGTTTGGTTTTTTTTTTCAGTGTTCAATGCACATGTTGCCAGTGGTAAGAAGCCTGGAAACGCCAGCAACACAGGACCAACTTGTTACTCACAACACTTAAGATCTCACAATACTTAAGATGTCTGAACATGACTCAGATCTCTTTACAGAATGGCTCATTATTTTCTGCAGGTTTAACTGTAAATGGCAAGCTTGTGGGCTGTTATTTTTCCCTTCAGTTTTGACTTGTTCTCATCTTTGTCTCAACACCATTTATCCCTTTCTGTATACTAGGAATATGTCAAATGTTATTGGTGTAGTTGGTAGGCAGTGTAGGAGAGAAGACATTTACTTATCCTTCAGATTCAATTACCAAGTACATTAGGGTTTCTCATTTCAAGAATGGCTGCTTAATATGTAAGTAGAGGACAGAGATATTTTCCCCCTCTTTGCCTGCACCTCTCTGAAGTATAAATCAAGTCAATCTTAGCTGTTTTCATGAAGTCAGGCTGGAAAGATGACACTGCTGTAATTGCAAAACACGTGATATGATGCGAATGGGGATTTAAAAAAATAAAAAAATAAAAAAAGAAAGAAGGTAGAATGTTTGCTATTTTTCACCACTATGGAAAAGTAGGTAAGGGGCAGTTTAATGTCTTGACCAGTAAGATTGCCTGTGGGTATAAGAACATGTGTACATGTATAGGAACTTCTGAACCTGGCTGCTTGATATGGGGCTAAACTTTACACACTCATCTGCATTGCTGAGACCAAGCTGAAGTTCTGTTAAATGTGCCCAGTTTTCAGGAGAATAGTGAAGAGGGAACTGGAACCTTAGATTTGGCATGTGGATTAGGTGTGTTATTTGGTGTCTCACGTCTGTGTTTTATTTTTGGCTCTTAGCATGAAAAAAGCAGGCCTTTCTGTGAGCTGCCCTTCAAAAGCACATCTGCCCTAGCAGCACCACGGCAGCCTGGAGAGAGAACAGGTCTCCTGAAGGGTAGTATGCACGTAGAGTTTATAGAGGGCAAGGGGTGAGGTTGTGTTACTGAAGATTCTAATGAACTGTTCTTCAGAAAGTCTCCTCACCTTTTTTTATGGTGTGGTTTTGTGGGTTGTTTTTTTTTTTTTCCCCCCAATTTAGTCTCTTCTCTAATAAACTATAAACAGTCTTGGATTTAGGCTGTGCTGAGTACATACAAGAGTTACCATTGTATGCGGAGGGCTGATGAATTTAACATGCATAGCCTGGTTTACTCATTTAATATTGCCCTTCCATAAATACTCTTAAAACCAGACAGTGATCACATCTGGCAAGTCAAGACATCTGCTTTTTTTCCCCCCAGTTTCATACGCTCCTGCATACACACACACAGTTATTTTCTGTGTATTACAGAATTAATTCCTGTAGGGGCTGCAGTGGACTCTCTACTGCTCTTGTACAGCTTTGGATTTAAGCTAGCAGGAGATGGCCTTTTTAAAGTCAACAGACAGTCCTGTCACTGGCGGGTATGTAACTCTCCTGTTCCTCTGGGCTATTTCTACCTTGTCTTTAGCAAATCTATTTGCTTCCTTTTATACATTACAGAGGGGAAGAAATTGACTTTCTGATTTTTATTGCGTTGTTCTGTGTGGCTTAGACATTCAGTGTGATACATAGGGTTACAGGTATAGTCTCACCAGTGCTATGCAAATGAGGACTCAACAGAAAACCTACTTTGTCATGAGACAGATATGTGTAGGGGAAGGTGCATCATAATCGTTATTTCTGTGGTTTGCAGTCTAACCATAATAGTTGTGTAGACTCTTAAAGTTACACTCGTGCGTATTTCAAAACTTGTGTCAAAATGCTAGAGCTTTTCTTTAGCATATATCCCACTTCTCATTTTGCTTTCCAAATGATATGTTGGCTAGTGAGCGCTCCTTTCAGTGGCTCACTGAAAGTCATGTCCTCGTCTTCGAGGTTTCTCATGTCAGTGGGATTACTCACATGATGAGTGTTATGCACTTTCAAGCGGCCTGCGGTCCTGAAGGATGGCTGTCAAGGTTGGAATGGGAAGGAAAAAAGGGTCTAAGATAGTAATATTATTCCTATTAAAATAATGTTACCAAAATAGTTCTTTAAAATTAATTTCCCTTGATGGCTCTTCACATGAAAAAGGAATTATCTTGAGATTCCTATGCACTGAACTAAATTCTACTGTAATTATTATTATTATGTGACACCACTGAAATAAATAGGACTAACTAAACTTAGAAGCAAAATTTGCCTCTGTGTTTTTGACCCAGAACTGAGGAAAGTTAAGGCAATGTAGTTGACCTAAAAAGGGTTTACACACAGTCTGGATCTGGTTTGTGATGGTCATCTTTCCTGTTGCAAAATGGTTCTGAAACCCGATTCATTTACAGCAGCAACTAATGAGCAGACAGGAATTCTTAAGGTTTGCTCATGAGAGCCCCTAGGGCTGTTCTTTGCCCCTCCACCCCCATGCTCAGTAAGTAAAATCCTAAGATGAAGGCAGTGAGACTGGCAGCCTTTCAAGATGCATCAGACTTTGTAAGTACTGGTAACTGACTCCTTTTAAGGGAGTGACGTCCTACCACATGGCTTGTGGTACTACTGCCAAATGCACTTGGGTATGTGAGGAAGGGGCCACAGAAAACTGTGATTGGATCATTTTTTTGTTTTGAAGATATCTCTGATAGTTAAAATAAAGCAGGTTTTACAGGACTTCATGAAGTGTAATTATGCGTTCACAAACAACAACTTCCTCCTTTCAGGAGAAAGCCACGCACATAGGTACAGCGCAGACCTGAGCGACGACCTGGGGCCTTTCCAGCTATTCGACAGGCATGAGACCACCATGGCTTAGTGCACAGTTAACAGTTCCTATTCTCTTTTGTACTAGTGAATGCTGCCTGTATACAAGCTAAACATTAAAAATTTAGCTCTTTTTTTGTTTTTCAGGGGTGACAACAAATACAAACCAAACATCTCTAAGCTGTTCCCACTGAGAACAATTAGTAAAGTTTCCACCTTGTTTTGTTTGTTTGTGAGATCTAAGTGGGAGCAGGGGCACTACTGAATTGCTTTGAATGCCCACCTTTGGTAGGCCAATAGAGTACAAGCCTGGGCTGCTGCCAACAGACAGATGTCCTGGAGGTAAAGCCAATTCCCTTCTATGTTCTAATTATTGTATGTGCTGGGAATATGGGAAAGAAATGGCCCTTCACAATTAGTCTGCGTGCTATCTCACCTCGTGTGCAGGTGCTACGAAGAGCCTCACTCTATTCGTGAGATGTAGGAATTGGTAAAAGGTTAGGGTTCTTGCTGCATATGGCTGTTCTTTGTAGAGGGTCCCCAGATACTTTCTAAAGAAAAAAAAAAATACTGCAGGAAGGGAAGTATTTGAAGGAGTTTCAGGGGGCTCATTAGCTTCCAGAACATGGATAAACTTCAACCAAAATAAACACTTAAAGGGCAGCCTTGCATTTTAAGGGACAGGTGGCAAGAGTAATCTGCAGTTACATTTATAAACATGGCATTTAGGAAACATCAGAAGCTGTAGACAAGTTTGTTGTCACTGTTTGGTTGCTTACTAAACAGGGAGAAAAATTGCTAGTAAGGAAATTAATGTGAAAGTAAGAGATAGAGTCAAATCTAAGGAGCAGAAACTGTTTCTGAGGTTGCATTAAAAACATCAGCAAATCAACATTTTTGCTATCCTTCCCTTGGTTTTGATTTTAATTTTCTCAAACTTAGAATGGGAATTTCTACAAGAAAATTGGAATATGTTTAAATTATTAGGAAGAGATTTTGATGGGTCTCACTGCAGGTCTTTCTGTGGTAATACCCATATTCATGCAAACTGAAAAACAACCTAGAGATACAGGGTTGCTTTTTAATTTTTCCTCTAGTTATTTCTGCATTGTTACCAGTGTGACTTGAAAACCAAGTACTGGATTAATACCTTTCCACATGTTGCAAATTGTTTCTTCCTGTGAGAAGAGTCAGTTCTTAACACTGATGTCTTCAACTAAAATTGGTGAGTGGCTATTAGAAAAGTCCTCCAATAACTCCATAGCATCTGACTGCAGGAAATCTTTTGACCAGCAGATGCCTTGAGTGTGTGTGTGGTTATAAACTATTTGAGTAAAAATCTTGAGAATTCTTTAGTATGCCATGAATTACCAAAGAGGGGACTGAAAGGTAGTAGTTAACTTTTTTTTTTTTTAAATATACGTTCATTACTTCTGGTAATAATACATTCCACACTTTCATCTGCAGCACAGGTCCTGCTAAGGTTACTGCTAATGCTGAGAGTTCTGAGGGTTTTTTAACACGGAGAAGAGCAGAGGACTTGATAAGCAGTGCATTGACAGCCCACGAAGCGAGCTCTGCCGAACTTTAATTCTTTCCTTACAGAGTCAGCAACTCGGTCTGTCAGGTTGTCCGTGCCATGCGCACTCTGCAGAACACCCAAAGCCCTGCAGGAGGGTGACTCCATCGGTGACTTCTGCTGGCTTTGAAGCAGGGAGTGGATAAGCAGCAGTTCTTTGAAAGTGCACAGTGAGAGTGCCATACAGTCTGGTCCAGTAGCCCCAACAAGTATTTGTGACTGGGTTGTGTGCTTCTGGCTTCATGCCTCTGGCACAGCTTCTTTTGCAGCCAGTGCTTTTGTGGCTGCCTTGCTTATGTACCTGAGGGGAGAAGGAAGCCATCTGCTGGGGCTGTATCTGCACCTGGAAGTTTCTGGAATAAAAACTAAAGAAGGCATCATGTAGACCCATTCTTAATTTTTTTTTCTTTCTGTTTTTCCTTTTTGTTTTCCCCTGAATCCATCCCTGGCACCTCCAGACCCAAATCTGTAGGGTTTATTGTGATTTATTGTACCAGTCAGTAGTGTACAAGGCCAACAATCTGATTTGCCAAGTGAGGTGGTTCTTTATTTCTGGCGTCTGTGTCCCCCAGTGTAAATGCTCGGTGATCAAAATCTAGTTAACAATTCTGTTGAAGAAATATTGGTCAGTAGAGAATTCAGTTTGTTTTTTCTTTCCAAGACTGGCATTGGCTTTGGAGTGCTACCAAGAAAAAATAAATCAAAGTCAGATTTTCACCTATTCTTGTTTTCTCTTAATACGCACTGTCAGGCCTGTGGAATAAGAATAGCCAAGTATTGGCTAGGCAGGGTATTGCTTATGAAGCTTTTTTCTTCAGGGTGAAGCTGTCATATCAAGGTTGATTTTTGTCAAATGTTACTGTTTGCTGTGTTGATGGTACAGACTACAGAGGCCTTGACACCAGGACTAGCAATGTGTCATGAAGTCAGAGACTTGAAGTTAAGTCTATTTTTAAATTAAAAAACAGGTTAAAGGATGACCTTATTGCCCTTTACCAGAGTATGTAAATGAGTGGGGGGTTATTGTACGTTCATTAGATAAAAAGCATAGCAAGACGCAATGGTTTGAACCTTAGATAAAGTAAACTTGGATTAGAGACTATTTTAATGATCAAGTTAAATGACAGGAGTATTTTTTTAAATTTAACTGAAGTCTTTAATGCTTTTTGTCCTTAAGTAAAAACTGCCATAGTTAAAACATTGAGTTGGATGCAGAATTTACTGGGTAAAATGTGATCTGAATTAGGCTTTGGAGAGACTTTAAGGTACCTGGGTGAGATTAGAGAGCTGCTATGCGGGAGATAGAACCTGCAGTGGGTTCTCATGAGCAGTGGGACTTTCTGGCCTCGGCCTGTCAACATAAAGAACTCTCTTGTAAAATTCCTTTGTGCATGAAATCAAAGTATAATGTTTTGAAGGTATAGCAATCCTTGTGTCAGTATAAGGACGTAGGTTACGCTGCTCCAAATGAGTTAAATGTTAAAACAGTGTCATAAGGCATGGGTTTTGCTGTCCTTCCCATGAAGAAGCTTGAGTGAACCGTACCTGTGGTGAATTTAATGTCTGCCTAGCCATTAGAATGGCTCTAGTGCTGTTACGTTTGCAGGTCATAATAGTCTTGCAAAGTAAATAGTTTACACAAAGAAAAACCTTTAAGCAAATTGAGGAAGACATAATGTTTTAATGAGATGCATGCCTTTGCATCCAGCTGTGCTCTTTTTATCCAACACAATTAAGCTGGTCTGCTAGCTAATCCTGCCATAACTTTTTTTTTTCCCCTGGAATCCACCAAATTGAAAATGAGTGTATGTCCAGTCAAAGAAGCGGTGGCTGTTGATAACACATCTGAAGCACTATTTTCTAGTTCCAGATTGTTTTACCTAAGAACAGATGAGTGAGTCTTTTTGGTGGTTGTCATGGTTTAGGCCTAGTGGCAACTCAGCACCACACAGCTGCTCTCTGTCCTCCCTGCAGTGGGATGGGAGGAGAAAACACAAGGAAAGGCTAGTGGGTCGAGACAGGGAGGGATCACTCACCAGTTACTGTCACAGACAAAGCAGACACGAATTGGGGGAGAAAAATAAATTTAATTAGTTACCAATCACATCAGAGTAGGACAAGGAGAGCCACATAAAACTACAGTGTAAATTAGGAAGAAGAAGAAGAAAAAAAAAAAAAAAGACTGCAAGATTTCAAGGCTGTTTGCCAAATGTGTGGCAGTTGGCCTTGGGGGACTTACTGTATCTCATCAAGAGTCTGTGAAGCTGTCTCTTGTATCTGCCGAGATAGAACCATCAGTGTTTGTTGTCTTATACAAGGGTTGATAAGCCAGATGCTTCGTATTGCCTGTGTTTTTCAGGGATGTCCTAGACTTCGAGAATCTGTTTCTAAACTGTGACCTCCACCAGTCTAGACTGATGGATTAGCTGTGCTGTCCCATGCCAGGCAGCTTGGAAGCACAAAGCCAAGAAGCACTGCTTTCTCTTTCATTAGTGCTAATAAGTGCTGAATTCTTGCTTACATTCTTCATCATCTAGGCGATGGATTCTGATCCCAACTCCAGTAATAATTATTTATGTTACTTTTTGACAGTGGCAAAGTAACTCTGGGCTTATGTTAGTTTGTGAAACTATATCATTATAGATAGTTTCATGTCTTTACTGAATCCCAGTTCATTTCCATGAGATGAGCAATGAGAGAAAGGAGTTTGAACAATTTCTGTTCCATTTTCAAAAGGTTTTCTTCCTGTCCCCTTTCTCTGTTAGGTACATTTCCGGGTCTATTCCGGTGGGAAATATCTCAAGATAAATTCCCTTAGCTCATGTTCTACAGAATTTATATTTTCATGCATTGTATAAGCTATATAGATACATCATTTCAAAGGTGTTCTTGCCTTTATTTGTCTGTGCATCTACCCCAAGCCTCTCACACCAACCAACTTCCTTTGAAAAAGAGTGCACATCAGTCAGAATCCTCTAGTTTGACAATTTACAGTTGATAATTTCACCATTCGTTACCAATGCTTCAGTAACTCTCACACACACCACCACTCCCCTCCCCCCCCCCAACTCTACCATGGACCAGGTTCTGCAGCTATACAAAAAATGAAGTGATGTGGTTCTGTTTGTTCCATAGCTCAGCTATCTTCTTGGGGGACAGGATAAGGAGGAGGTATGTCTACTGGCTTCCTGGCTGATGTTGTAGGAAAATAATATGCTGTGTCCAGCCTTACAAGGTGTCATTTAAGCAAGGCTGGGCTGTTTGCTTTCTTTGTTTTCTTTTGTTTATTTTCATTTTGAAATGTTGATATTTGCATTGTAGTTTTCCTTTCAGTTTGTTCCGGGAGTTGTCTGGGGCTTTGAAATCATGACCATGACCACAGCAAAGCTCGTCCTGTTCATGGTCTGTGAACCACTTCATTAAACTGGCAATATTTTGCAATGCTAAATAATACTTATTTACCATGGAAAGAGTAGAACTAATAATTTCTGAAAATATACTCATACAGCTTTGCCTTTCTGATCTACTAAAAGCTGTTCTGTGGTGTAAAATAACTTGCATTTCTTTCTGTTATACTATGAGCTTGCTTTTAGCCTTTTCATTTGTAAATGTATCGTACCAGTTTTAACTAGGTGTGTAGCTTCATTGCTGTTTTACAGGCAACAGTAAATTTCTCAGTGTGTTTCCATTTGGCCATTGGAAGAGGTGACTTGGGGGAATCTTCTCTGTGTCAAATAGGCTGCCTGTTCAGGTCCTCCCAAGGGTAGTATGGCATTGCTGTTTCATCTTGCAGACTGTATTGGCTTTGTTCCTGTCTGCCATGGAATGCATAAACTGGGTTTTGATGCTGGTGTGTGGAAGGTTGGTTGTCATGTGTTGGAAGCATCAGAGTCTCTTTCAACCTGCCAGCAGAGAGATTCATATGTCAGTGTCAGCTGCTGTGCCTGGATGCTAAGTCGGGAGGCAGGACAGGTTGTTAGGTGTGTAGGGCACCCGGCTGATGCTTTGTATCTGAGAGCAGAACAGCAGCAGGACAGTTTTGAGCAGTGGGTAAGAAAATTCTTGATTGAAGTAGTAAAACAAGGATCCCATCCTGTACTAGAAGTGACAGCATTTTTCTGTTGCTAGTGTCATCTCTCTTGATAGAAAAATACAGCAGCACTGGACAGCTTAGGGCTTCCAGTCCATGGACTCAAGAAGTGACTGGACACCCTGCCCCTCCAGCTGGTAGTGTGAGAGTCTTCTCCCTTCAGCGACACTTACCATCGGGCAGACTTACCAGGGATGTGCAACGCAGAGGGTAAGGTAGTCCAGTCCCCCCTTTGCTGCCCAGTTGCCTTTCTGCTTGGCTCGGATTACGTTGTTTTCCTTTCTGAGACAGAGTGACTCCCGTTAGCTGAGGCAGTAATTCATTTAGTGTAGGAGTTACTTACAGTACAGCTGTGCTGCTTTGATGATGCCATCTGCTATCCATGGGTAAAAGCCAGCATCCCGCAGCCAGCACATTGCAAGAGAAACTTTTCTTAAGACACCCAAACATTTGCGCGTGGAGTGTGCATGCCTCGTAAAATGTAAGAGCCAAGTAAACTGGTGAGCTGTTGGGGATCGCTTAGTCGAGATGTGTATCTTCAGACTGTGGTGCTAGGGTCTGGAATAATTATGTCTAATTGAGGTGGAATCATCATAAGCCACCCTGCTGGCCAATTTTAATTTCCCATCTTTTAGATTAACTACCAAATTCAGCTTTGTGAGGTACAGCCAGCCACGTCTGTCTGGGCATAGCTAGAAGAGCAAAATTATGAATAGATATCTAAATATATCATCCTCTTAATTGCAGCAGGCCTTAATTCATATTTGATGGGTGTATTTTTGCATTATTGCTTAATCAAAAAGCCACTGGAACAAAATATTTCTGTGAATGTATCTGTGTCGCAGATCTCTCCTGGTGTGTTTTTTATTGCCTGTGTCAGAGCAAGTTTCCCAGCACTGTTAAATGGATGCATTGCTGCCAGGGCCTGGTGTCTGAGGAACTAGCTGTGTGCAGCACAGGCAAAACTGTGGTGTTATCTGCTGTTTGCTGGGCCTGGTGACTGCTGAGGTGAATGCACCTGCTGATTAGCTCAGCTTGGGCTGCCCTGGGTCCTTACTAGGACTGAAGGGCAGTGCCAGTCGGATCACAAAGTACATCAGTCACAGGTTAAAGCTGTTGGTTGGTACATGCTTATTTTATGGTAGTAGGGAAGATCGTATTCCAGAGGGGAGACCTCGAATATGTCTTGAGCTATACAAGTTGAGGGAGGAGACTAGACATAATCTAATGTACAGAACAAGTGCTTAAAACTCAGTTGGTCTAATAAATGGGAAAATAAGCCTGTGTTTCAGAGAAAGCTGGTGAATGCTTTTAATCAAACTGTAAAGTCTTGCTTCAGTTGATTCCTTATTTCAAAAGAAAAATAAGTGATTTTCAGACAGTTGTATCTCCCTTTCCACAGTTAGTGGGAGTACTGATACTTTTCCTCATAGTTTGTCAGTGCTTACTTGGCTTTTCATGTCAGCCAGAGCTGGCTGAGCTGAATTGAAATGGATATTAAAGTTTTGTCTGAAAAGAACTGATTTATGAGCTTTGCTCTAAATACTGTTTATTTTACTTCAGCTTCGTAGCAGTAACATTTACATTGGTCACTTTCCTCTTCTTTTGGAGTTATCTGCCCCATCCACAGCGTGCAGGACAGCAGTCCCTGGGCTGAGGAAAGACTGTTCCTGCACGTAGAGTTCTTTTCCAATATACTGCAATTGCAGGGGTTTCCCTGTGTAATGAGGGTCTGTGTGGAAAGAAGTCAGCATGGAGAGTAGTGAGAGGCGATTCAAATGGAGGCTGATCAGGTACATTGCAGACACAAGCTGACTTTCTTCTGAAGCAGAAGTTTCTTTGCTGTTGCTGGAGGCAGCATGCTGGAGCTGATTGACCAAAAAACTTGGGAACTCCTTTGGATTTTGTTTATAATATCAAATAATAGTTTTGACACTTGCTTGAGAGCAGTGTCATTTTACAGTGATGGTTTAAGTCACTTTTATGAGAAAAAAGGAAAAAAAGCCTCACAAAAAAGGTACACGCTGAACGTGTGAGCTGTGTTGATGACTTCTATGGGACTGTTCATCTTCCAAAGCAAATTCCTCTGTTTTTCCAAGAGGGTGAAGAAGGGGCCAAATGAAGCTCCTGTTTCCAGCAGCAAGGGAGAGCCTTACTGCCCCCTTTGCCAGTAAGATTCAAATTCCCACAAAATTTTTGTGGCATAGGGACTGTTGAGGTCACTTGCAATCAAGTGCGTCCAAGGTGGCAGTTCAGCTGTTACGGAACAGCTGAAGAACAGTTTAAGGGTGTCAGACCGTTAATTTCTGTAGACGGTTTTTGCGTTCCTTAGTTGAGCGAGTTAGCTTCTATTCAGGAATACGTATTTCTGAAGATGAACTCAGTTTGGGGTGTTGCAAGCCAACCTGCTCTTCCTGGAGTTCTCTACCATTTCCGGAAGTAATTAGGCACTGCATCTCAGTAATGTGATTACAGTCGCTCAGGATTAAGGGAAGAAGCATAGCTGAATCCCAATCAGAAAGTCAGCCATGACACACAACACCCTGGGGTAACTGAGAGATGGGCTCAGCTGACTTTGAAGTTGTGATGACGGTGCATTCCCCCCAGGGATCATTTGAAAGAAAACTCATCTCTGGTTGCCCAGTAACAGTCATCAAATATGAACAGCAGCCCAGCTTACTCCAAGGATGCCTTGTTGTCATTTGGATATAGTGGGTACCTAAGGACTGTGATTTCAGCAAGCATGGATGGAAGAAGCACTTACAGATATAATTTAGGGTTATATTTAACTGGAGTGGAGATAATTAAGGTGTGGCTGTGTTTATACACATAAAGTTTTTAAAAAAACAAAGGTTTTATTCAGTCTACAAGGCATTCAGCCTACACTACGAGTGTTAGCTATTCTTCAGCTGCCCAGATCCTGGTATTGCTTAGTCTCTATTTGAGTAGCATCGACTAAAATAGAATTGCTGTGCTGGGTAACTTTCATAATGGATTTGTGTGAGAAACAGGAAGGAATAAAAACTCTGCTTAACAAAAGAACTTGCTTAATTGCATAAACACAAGGGACAAAGTACTGTTTTTCATGCAAAAAATACTCTGGTGTGTCAGCATGTTGGCCCTGGTAGTGAATAAGTTATTTAAAATATACATCCCAGAAATAGAAAATAAGATATGGTATTTCAGACTGGGAACCTATTTTAGATGGTTAAAGGAGGGCACAAAATGATACCATGTAGCTAGAATTTTGGACTCTAATGAGAAGTGAATCAAAAATTATTGTGGACTCTTTCTGTAGGCAGCTGTTAAGAAAGTAATTTTTTAAATACTTCTAAAAGATTTTGACTAGCAAAACAGCACGCTCTAGTAATGAGTTGCAATGTCAACCTTATGCATGAATAAATGCATAGATATTTAATGGTATTTCTGAGGGTTGTGTTGCACTAACTGCCTTCATTAATGATCTTTAAAAGGTAAGGGAAGGCATTATTACAGAAGCTAAATTATTCTCTAAACAGCACAAAGTTAAGAAGGAGTTTCCAGTTTAGGGGCATTTATATTGGTGGTGGATTTGGGAAGTTGCTTTGTGAAGAGAACACCAAACTGTGCAAGTTCTTGGATATGATTATGAGATCTCTGTAGACTTGAAAGCCCATTTCTGCTGTGTCTGACTGCTTTCCAAGCAAGCCTAAATACCGCTTCCTCATCAACCTTCCTGGAAACAGAAGGCTTTAAAGTTACTGGTGGAATTAATTATGTAATATCTGTGTAGTGTATCAGTGCTCCTGAGAAAGAAAATAATAACAAGACAAAGTGGTCCAAATCTATTTTCTGTGAAAAGTTTTTATTTTCCAAAATGAAAGCTGCAAGTAGCTTTTGATTTTTTTTCTTTAGTTTTGTATTTTATTTTTTTTAAATCTCATATGTAAAGTGAAAGACTTCCATGTCCTCCACAGCCTTTGACGTATAGTGCCAACGGTTAACGCAGCTGGCCTTTGGCCTATCCTTAGTTTGTTGAGACATGAAGTACTTAAGTGGAGGTAACTATTCATGTGCCCAGTAACATGGCCACATGATACTGCATGGAGGAAATGTTATCTGCTCACCTTGCAAAGCATTTTGGGATAAGGCACGGAGAGGGCCCAAAGCTGGTCATTGCTCATGTCCCCCCCTCCCAGCTGTGTATCTCCTGATACCAACCTCTGTCTCTCTTCCACTAATATATGTGGAGATTCTGAAATATGAAACATGCTGTTGGTGCTAGAATAGTTGCAGTGCCACTGATAGCATCAAACTGTTCAACAGGGAGAAGACATTTTTTTTCCTTAGTTATTATATTTAACTGTGATTTAAGGGATAGATCAGGATGTAGTGTCTGACATCCCATAAATGCATGTGAATTTAGTCAGGGAACATGGGTCTTGGGAAATCCAATTAATTACCCCTATATATAACATCTCCTCTGGTTTTGCAAAGTAATTCATCACTCCTTTTTGTTATTTGACTCTGAGACTTAGCCCACAAATTAGAAACTCTTGATTTTTTAACAAGTATACTCTTTAGGCTATGTTTGAGAAATAATGAGAAAGTATGTGAAGGTATGATGATATAGGTCATAAACTTAAATATTTCAATTAAATAATACTGAAATGAATAAAAGAGAAGTCATCGTTTTTTAGAACATAGTCCATTTTGAACAGAATAAGAACTGTGTTATTCTTGTTCTGGATGGTGTAGAAATGTATTGCTGTTTAATAGGAAATGCAAAACTGTTGGAATATTTATGGGATGACTCTCATCCCCTGTGTTTTCGGTGAATGAAACCTGAGCAAATTTCCTGAACAACTTCAAGAGGGACATTAAGCCTTGTTGAAAGAAATGATGTTTGTAAATGTTGAAATTGTGAAAAGCCATAGAAGTGGATCTCTGCAAGTTGTGTTGTTTTCTTTCAAGTTAAAAGTTACCACTGAAATACAGTAATTGTACATTTTAAATTACAGAGTTAGTCCTATATTTTAGCTAATCCTGAAATACTTTCTAATGGGCTTAGTGCATATAATACAATCTCCTCAGGCAGAATTAAATGACAGTACATGGTACTGAGACCTTAGAGCAAGGTGTAAAAATCTCTGAG
Source organism: Eurypyga helias (assembly GCF_000690775.1). Classification (NCBI taxonomy): domain Eukaryota; kingdom Metazoa; phylum Chordata; class Aves; order Eurypygiformes; family Eurypygidae; genus Eurypyga; species Eurypyga helias. Next base: position 64,804 of record NW_010263844.1, read on the forward strand.
GTGAGGTATTTGTGCATCCAAAGCAATTAAAGCTGATCATGAGTTATGCACTTGATACTTACCTAGAGATGGTTAATGACACTGTGAGACTGAGACCTTAATCTGTCAGTGTAGTGACTTTCATACCACGAGAGCTTTATCTTGATGTGAGTTTTCAGAACGTATTAATTAGCTTGAACCTTCTAACTCCATTAATGATTTTGAGTCTTTAAAATGAAGTCTAGGAAGAGCTCGAAGGGATTATGCTGTTGGAGAGAGAGTAGCTTTTCAGTGTCTTAACACATCTTACTGTCTTACCTCCTCTTCTGCTAGTGTTACACTAGTGCCTTCAGTGTTTAAGAGGTGTAGTTCTGAGGGGCATGCATCTTCAATGACCTACATGATCTTTAAGGTCCCCTCCACCCCGAACCATTCTATGATTCAAGAGATCCTAAACTACTACTGCAATAAGAAAGTATGTATTTGTATACATGTCTGTTGTCAGAATAGTCTTAGTTTTAATGCAGTCTGTGAAGTGTGGATTCCTTTTGGTTCTGCTGTGTTGGTTCCAGAACAAGGAAATGCTGTGTGAGATCACAGAATCCTAGAATTGTTCTGGTTGGAAAAGACCTTTAAGACCACTGAGTCCAACCATCGACATAGCACTGCCAAGTCTACCCTAAACCGTGTCCCTAAGCACAACACCAGCTCATCTCTTAAATACCCCCAGGGATGGTGACTCCACCACTTCCCTGGGCTGCTGCAGTATGAACTGTATTGTCAGGCCTGCTGTGTTTAGGGTTTTCTTTGTTTTGTTTTCCTTTTCTGAAACAAAGTTATCTTAAGCCGTATGTTTTGTGCTGATTCTCATTCCTGGTGGATCTCAACATCAGCCATCAAACCAGCTGTGACTGGGAAAGCATTCTATAGGTCTGATGCATCCAAGAATAAATAAAAATAAAATGGCATTTTGCCTCTCCACTCCCTCCCCCCCAACAGTTGGGTTTTCATTCTGAAGGCAATTGATAATTTTCATTCCAGCTACTCTTGAATTTATTTTGGAAGGAAAGACAGAAGAGAAGCTTTCAAAGTAGCACATTCAGAGATGTGTTTTTACAAGTACTGCTGCAAAATGAGTATGAGCGAATGCCATGAAGACTTTTCCTATATCGTAGTGCCACACATTCTCAGTAAATACCAGGAAGGAGAGCACTGCCAGGTGAAACTCTATGCTGAAGCTTACAGCAGGCATTTACTTCAGTTCCGCTTTAATTATGGAAAGAGTTTCAGTTGTAAAGTTGCTTTTCAATTCTTAGTAGATGCATTTATGTAGCTGGAATAATCCTGTCTGCTTGAAATAGAATTATTAAAAAATGAATGTGTTAATAATGCAAATTTGTTATGGTTTTTAATTTAAGAATCTTGAAGTGCAAATGTGTCTAATTAAAAGAAGAGCAAACTCTGTGTAGAGTGCTTAGTTTGCAAAGAATTCAGCATCAGAATTTAGTATTGCTCTTGAGTGCAGTTATCTGGAAGTGAAATGTGTGAAAACAATAAAATACAAATACAACACATTTTTATGGAGGAGTCAGACAATTTAAGAAAACTGGAAATATTTTAATTGATTATTTTTTTCAAAACCATTTATTAAAATTGCTAAGTGCTTAACTAAACAAAACCTTAATTGAAAGTGTCAGAAGTGATCCATGGCTGCATTACCATTTTCTTGTTCGCGCATGGTTTCCTTTACCATTTAGTTGGATAACAACCACTGCTTGTCTGACCTCTGCAGTTTGGGCACAAAATGCCCCCCCCTGGTTTCTTTGTGCTCATGAAGGAGAATTAATGAAGGCTTAGGTTGAAAAAGGTAAGACTATTGGCTTTTTTTTTTCTAAACCAAAATCAGTGTTCTGAATAGGTGGCCACAGAACAGTTTCAGACATGCAAAAGGCTTTGTTCCATGTGTATTCTTCCTTATTCCTGAGTCTGATTTATTAGTAAAACATTTTCTGCAAAAAGGTACTTTAACTCCTCTGACAATGGCTTTGTTAATTACAGATGGCTGTAGTAGAATGGATGATATGAAAATCTTTAACTGGTATAGATAAAGATACTAATCTAATAAACCAGTGTTGTTTCTAATTAATTTTAGCCAGTATATCTTGCTATTCTCACATGGTTTTGTGTACAGCATAAACATTTCTCAAGAAGAATGTTACTGGATACATATCAGTGATGAGTGTGCTACTCCCTCTGTGAATTTATGAAGCAAGTCAGTCATAAAGCTCACTTTGAATAAATATATATAAAAGCTTTATACTGTACTACACTGTAAGTTACTTTATACTTATTTAGACAGAGTAGGTTCTCATAGGGTCTCTGTGTAGTTTTACAGTGTTAGGTGGAACGATTCTGCTTTATGCCAGCTTTAGCCATGTAGCAGTCACAGTTTGGAGAGAAGGGTTTTTTCCTGGGGAATCCTGGCCTCTGAGAACACTGAGGAAAACTGACTGTGTCTCCCACTATGCTTGTGGAGAAACGGTATGTTGAAATATAAGATACTAAATAATCCAGTTCATTGAATACATTCTTGGGACTTTCCAGACCTTGATGCCTGAACTATGGGTATACCTCATAAATGCCTTACAGCCTGTGTGGCAGCACCAGGGTAAACTTGTTTTTATCAATGTCTCATTGAAACCAAAGGTTTTGTCTGCTTTGGAAGTGTCAGACGTGTTTGCCTGTGCTCACATGGGCTACTTTGCTCTGTAATGGTTAAAAATTAGGTCTGGAAAGTTCTTTTGTTGAGAAGTCAGCAGGCAAGACAACCCCTCATAACCCAGGAGGGGAAATTTATCTGTTGTATTCTCACCCTGCTCTGCTTATCAAAATGTTTTTAAAAGACTTGTTCCGACACAAGAATATTTTAAAAGGAAATCGCCTGAGTCCTGGCCCCAAATAGTCTTCCTCAAGGCAATGTGGGATTCATCTGTCTCTAGATGCTGAAGATGTAAGGTGATAGAACTGTCTATTTTACAGTTGCTTTGTATTTTGAAGAAGAAGATTTATGATATTTTTTCACCAAAAAAAAAAAAAAAATTTATGATATTTTTTCCCAAAAAAAAAAATCTGGTTGTCTGTGCAGTGAGAGGGAAGGAATGAGTAAGAGCTTTGGGAAACTAGGCTAGCAGGGAAGTTTCCACTGCACTGTTTTGCTGGGAAGTAGGGAAATTGAAGGTTTGGACCTGCATGGAATAGGCATGAATTTTAACCCTTTTAACCTTAGTGGTTCATCAGGTGTCTGTTCTCACAAATTAATATAATTATTGTATTCTCAATATGTAGTTTAATGATGATACAGTTAAGGCTTAATACAGTGAAGAAATTGAGTTTTTGTTGATGGCTGATAAACGCCATGCCTTTGTTGCTGAAGCCATCCTACTTTGTCTACAGAAATGGTCCTGTACCAAGCGTATTCCTTGTAAATCCTCAGTAAGCTTTACTGAGTAATGAATGCTGACTATAGTAAACGCTAGATCCAAGTCTCTTTGTGTATTGTGATTCTTAGAACAAGTGTCATCTGGACTAAAAATAAATCCCAGCTGGAACATGGGAGCCAGGGAGCCTGGATCCATAAAAAAACTTGAATATGGAAAAGTATTGTGTAGCTGGATCCGTTTCAGATGAAGGTTCGTGAGTGCAGAAAAAATGAAAGCCCAGATCAGTATTTTCACATTCTGGCATGAAGATGCATATAATACAGTCCCCAGGTTCTAAAAAATTTGACATGCGGAGTTCATGAAGGAACTGATAGTCATCTCTCTGTTTGCCTAAGAGTGAAAGATGTTTTATGTGTAGACTAAGAAACTGGGAATTGAAGCACACTATGGGAATATAAACCTTTTTTAATGGCTGTTTTTAATGGCCCTTAATGGAAAGCTGTTTATACAAATCCAGTAGCACACTTGTGTGTGTGACTGCCCCCCTTGCAGCTTTTTGGCTGTGTGTATTTCCTTGATCATGGAGACAAGGGAAGATTTTCTGACATACCTCCACTGTTCATTCAGCAGTGGACTTGGGATTTCCACAACGAAATTTATTCATGGAAGTCCTTCAGTGGGTCTCTATTCAGGGAGGAGGTGAGAGTACCCTTTGAAAATGAGGTTTTTAGCATCCTTACAAGGCTGTTACTAAACTGGTCTTTAGAACCGCGGAAGGTCTTGCGCAGAATGGCATCAAAGCCAGTCGCTGTTGGCTTGTGTTTGAATGCAGGCATACCCAAGTGACACATAAATTTAGTAAGATGTACTTGGCTTGGAAATCTATCTTATTTATGCTGTCCGTTCCACTTCCTATGAGGTGATGAGTTGTGCTGAGTGCCTCTCCCCCTGCCTCCTGTGAAAGCATCAATCTGCAGGAACTTGAAGATGTCTCCTTGCAACTCTGGGTGCTGACTGTGTTCCTTGTCACTGGTAGGAGTCACTGCTGGCGGGTCACGCAGATTAATGTAATCTGCCTTGATCTGAAACACCACAGCACACACTGCAGATTAGTTCCTCGCACGCTGATTACAGCTAACCTCCTTTTCTGATATGCCCTTGCATTTTACCTTATAAAGAATGTGAAGCACAACCAAGCGTCTTATTAATTACCCTCTCTAATACCTGTCATGCTTTGGCCTTTTGGCACAGCCTCACTGAGAAAGTATGGTACAGAGATTCCAAAGGATGTTTTGTGCAAAACTGGAAAGACATCATGTGGTACTCTGCTTATGCTGCTCTGTTACTAAGGCCCTCATCAATGAATACCTCACTACTATGAAGAGTCAATACCTTCCCTCTCACCGAAGTGCAGAGTAATAGACAGACAGCGAAATTATAACTCACTACTGTAACAAAACACATGAATAACATGAAAGCATATGCATTTTGATTTAGCCTCTTCCAGGCCAGTACGCAAGACCAGAATGTCATTTTTTCTTTAATGAAGTCTCTGAAAATACCTACAACGGATGAATTATATGCATTTAGTTTGTGCATTACCAGCGTTGCGTGAAAAACAAAGGAGCTTGCATTTCTCTGGCCAGATCTCCTGATGAAAATACAGTTCTGGGACGTCAGCTACAGCTTTTGAGTATCTGACTCTTGGTGTCAAAAAATATCTTGATTACCAAGCAGGAGCACATCAAGCTTCTATTACTTTTTTTTTTTTTTTTTTTTACTTAGATACTTTTTAAAACTGTCTGATCACCTGTATCCCACAAGATTAAAATTTGCCGTATGGATTTTGGTTGATAGGTGACATCGCATAATTACCCACTCTTGAATTTGTCAGTGTGTTATATGATGTACGCATTGTGTAATGAGCACTGCACTGTATAGTGCATAATACCTGGTACAATATATGCACTGTATAATGAATATAAAGGTGATGATATGAAGGTTTTTCTCGTCTGTTGCCCTGTCTCTGGCAGCAGCCAGTGCATATGGAGGAAAGAAAAAATATGTTAAGCGGTGGCGTCCCTGGAATACTTTTCCAGCTTTGAGCAATTAGTACTTCAGGGAATCGCCGAGGTGGATACCACACACAGAGAAAATAACCACTCAGTGAACCTGAAAATATCTCTTCTGCTTGTGAATTCCTGTATACTATTTGTCTAAACCAGCTGGTGATAATGAGCTCCATGACGTGGGTTACACTCTTCTACTACTGACACAGTTAAATGGGGGCTAAAGTAGCAATAAGTAGATAAAGCAGAGACACCTGTTTCTTTACAGAATGAGCCCACAGGGCAGTGTTACCGTACCATATTTACGTTGTACGCTTGATATCCCAGGGAATGCTTTATAAGTACCATGAAAAATCTTCAGCCTGTGCCTAAGTGACCTCAGCTGCTCCTTATAAGTCTTTCCCTCAAGGCCTTTCACCATCTTGGTTGCCCTTCTCTGGACACATTCTAATAGTTTAATGTCCTTATACTGAGGTGCCCAAAACTGCTCACAGTACTCGAGGTGGGCAGAAGAGCTGTTGCATTAAGCCGTTCAGTAAAGGCAGCAGTAGGGCTGCCTGAGTGATAATGCAGTTCTCAGGACTGAAATAAAGCCAACAGTGAATGGCATCTTATATTTCTGGGTGCTGGTTCTCAGTTGGGCTGTAAGCTGCAGCTCAGAATTTGCCTGAGGAGCCTAGCTTTGTAGGGCATGGCTGTGATAAGAAGTTCAATTCATTCCGCTTTGGAGCGTCAGCAAAAGAAGTTAGCTGGCAATTCAGAGCATCCGAAGATGCTGCCTAACTTCAGTGGTGGCCCACCTGGTGGGGTTTTATTTTCAGAGAGCTTAAGCATTCACATCTTGCATTACTTTCTGTGCTCACCACCTCCTGAGAATTTTTGTGTTACTGTCAGTGGGATTTGCATCCAGCCAATCTCTGATTCAGTGCAATGACAGGGACTTTCTGACATCTGCAACCTTTTAGGAAGACAAAGGACTAAAACATATCCACTACAAAGTTTTAACAGAGCCATCCATTGGAATACATCATCTTTAGAGTTGTGTTACAGAGAAAGAATAAACCTGTTGTAGTATGCCTAGGTGAAAATTTTTGTACCTTTTAAGGAGGTGTACGTGTTGCAACTTACATAATTAATACGTTCTGTATTGCATGTGCAGCATCTGATGTGAACACTGATCGGCAGGTGCTGTCTTGCCAGCCAGTAGTAAGCTGAAAATCTGCAAACTGCTTTTCCATTACTGTTCTTATGTGTGAGAGTTCATGATTTGAGCCGGAGGGTGTGGCGTTAGTGTTCTCTCAGTAGCGGAGAAATAGGTGACATGCAAGTCTTGAGAATCATATCCATTTTGGATATTTTGTTCTGTTTATTTCTTTAGAAGTTGGTTGCATTTATGAAAAGCAGACGTGTGGTTAATAAAAAGTATAATTTTCTTTAAGCTTCATTACCTTAAAAAATATCAATGAAATAGGAAAGTTGGATCTTTAAAATCTGTACATAAAATTACAGAGCACTGCTGTTTCCCCTGGGTAATAGGAAAGATGCTGCTCTTTGTTGAACAGACTTCCTAAATTGATTTATGCTACTCATGCTTACCCTGTAGCAGTGTTTTCAGTGCTTTGGAAAATATATAATAATTTCAAAATTAAGACATTTATCAAATCTGATCTGGTAGGATCAGATTTTGTGTGTTGTCTTAAAATTTGTACAAATTCTGTTCTGGGTCCTTGGAAATGTTGAGCTTAGAAGAAAAGCACGCTCTAAACAAGAGTTTTGTGAAACTACTGTGACTTGCCTTTTGTAACTATCTCATAAAGTTAGATAGTTCCCTCTCCTCAAGCAATTATAACTTAATTTCTTTATATTAATTTTGATTCTTATTCGGAGAGTTTTATCTGTTCATTACATACTCTAGCTGTAATTTAGCTTTTAAAGCATTGCTGATTAAGAAGAGATTTATTTCAGAGTTCCACAATATTTTAAAATGGAAATAGAGGCATCTGCTAGCATGCCTTCCTCTTAATATTTTTCACTGTACGAGTAGAGCTATGCAGAAGTCAATTTTGTCATTACCAGAAGCTTTCAGAGATTGCAGAAAATTTTGTTTAATGACTTTCAAGAGGTTTTGCCATTTATCATTAAAAAGGGCCTTGAGAATAGGTTAATTCTGCAGGTAGTAACCAACCAGCAGTCATGGTAGTCATGTGGGATGTGATTTTTGAATCTGATCTTTCTCTTTTTTTTTCTTCTTTTAGTTTAGGTTTTAAACATCCCTTTGGCATTGATGAAAACTTAGCTTCTAGAGCTCGATATAATTTTTGATGGAGTATCATGACTGAATATATATTAGTAAAAGTTTTAGTTCTTTCTGGTGACTCATTATTGTCATTGCTTTGCATGTTTGTTTTTTTTTTTTGTGGTGGATGAAATGGTCTTTGTGTTTCATGTTCATATTTTGGATGAGCTCCAGTTTGTGATAATTAGAATCAAATTCATTGAAGACGTGTCATTTAGAAAAGGAAAACAGTAGCAACATATATGCAGCCTGAAGGTTTGTTTTATTTATGTAGTCCTTGGGGAAGATAGTCTGAAAAATCAATCCAAACTGCATAGTCTGTAATAATTTATAGAATTGGAAAATAGAGGAATTCTGTATTTCCATACGGAGTCTACCTTGGAAACTGGGTGTGCGATATGAAATTCAGCACTTTAATCCTGTAGAGGGCATCAAGATTGAGTTAAAATGAAATCCGAACTGCCTAGATATGTAGCTGAAACTCCAATGCTAGACTTATATAGGGAAGCTTTTTGATCACTTGAATATGCCCAGTGTCTTACTCTTTTGATAAAATGTCAGATTTCAGCATTAAGAAATTGAATGATAGCAAGATGAATCAGTAAAATAAGCAGTGTTGTTATCCGTGAGGAGTACGTGTCAATAGCATCCACTTACATGCTTTGTCTCCATTATTAGTATACTTCAAAGTAAAAATCTAGCACAATGCCTTTGTTACGTGTACTGCAGAAAAAAATCCATGTTAGATTTTTTTTTTAATGAAAAACTATTTTATATTGCTGAAAGGTATATTTGCAGATTATTTCTCTTATAAGGTGAAATTGAAGGTAATTAAGTACTTCACTTTAGTAGTAGTTATGCCATCATACTAATTTAGCATCTTGTGTTTTAGGGTCAGTTCTGTCTTTGAAAACTAACAAAGCGCTGGGATGTCATTGTTTCTTGTGCTAGGTCATTGAAGTTGTGCAGTGGTAGATGATTCTGAATGAATCATGCAATGACCACTTTGTTTTTCCAATGTACATATTCCAGAATAAAAGCATGTTGTGTAGAAACCTAGAGAAAAATCTTAAGGCATTGAGGATGCACATGAGTATGAATAACAAGAAGTGCAAGGTGAAATGTAGTGTCTACAGACTTGGTGTCCCTAGTAGAGTACTTTCAGTACTGCTTATCAAAAACACATTATTAAAGGCTTAGGTTCTACATCTTGGGCCAGCTGCTTACTTGCTTACATTGTTCAGATTGCAATACTATGAAATGACCTGCTGTTTTATTGCTTTATCTCCAAAGCAGCCATTTGAACTTGTGAGGTGGGTGTTAAAGGCCAGCAGAGTAGGGGAGTTCGGTCTTGGCCACCACTGACTGTATATTACATCGCATTGCACAAGTGCAAGTACCTCAGCTAGCAAGCTCTGGACGATCAGGCACAAAGCTAAAATCAGGTACAATATCTTGGTTTTACTTCCCAAGATACTTTATGAGCCACTAATAGAATGTCGTCTCCTTAAAGCCAGTCTATCCTTCTGTTCTAATCAAGAACAGTTATCTTAATTAGAAAACAGTTTTTGGCTCTGATGTTTTGTTGCTCCACAATTTTGCTTTCCATACCACCAGAAAGTAGGAGTACAGGCAGATACCTGGTTTATACTGTGTTCCATGATGGAGGTGATGGTTACAAGTGGTGCAGGACAATGTAATTACTAGTACAGGACAGAATTACTGCAAATGTAGCAGGCCCCACAACTTTCAGATAATTTTTATTGAAGGTGCTTTTTCTACCTGAAAATTTGAGAAGGGTTTATTTAATGAATTTGCTGGTGGTTGTGGAATGACAGCTTGTTTGCTTACAGTAGCATTTTTGGTCTTTTATACAGTTGTGGAAATTATATCATAATCATATTCTTTATATGTTAGACAAATGATCTCTACACTGGAAGTGTTGCTAAATGCAGTTGTAATACAATTGTGTTTGCAAGGAGGTTATTGAATTGAATAGAACGAAATGAAAGAACACATTTGAAACGGCAACATAAAGATGGTGAAACAGCCAGTGAATCTGCCTCTGGGTCTGTTGGGGCAAATAAAATTTCAAATGTAGTCACTACTGAGTGTTTGCCGTGAAAGAGAGTAGGCTGAGGCAGGTAGAAGGCTTGTCATATGAGTAAGTAATAGAACACCTTGCACAATGATTGCTACATGGGCTAGGGTTAGGTACTAAGCCCTCTCCCTGCAGACATTTTGAAATGGTTTTGGCCTGTGTATGGAGAACTGCTTGTCCTACTGCATCATAAATAACAAAGAACCAGGCAGAAAAATCAGTGTGTTCTTGCCAAGTGCTTTGTGAACTGCACAGACAGGTATTGACAAAAACGAGATGGGGACTGGCAGAGAGAACAAGACGACTGCAGCAGTCTTGATCTTGGCACAGGATGCCCTCAGCGTTTGTGCTGGGTAAGAGGTATGGCTGAAGAGAGGCTGGGTGAGAGCAGAGACAGCAAGTACTGCTGCAGTGGGAGCAGGGAGGAATGACACAGTTATGTAAACATACTAAAGCTGGGAACCTTTCTGTGAACGAAATCTGGCATGGGCAAACGAATAGTCAAGATGACAACATAGCAGTACTCAAACCTTCTCCTTTATGGTCATGCTCTTCTTTCTTCCTCAGAAAAACTCTGTAATTAGTTTTCTGAAAGTGACTGCCTCGCATCTCAGTAACAGCATGCTAATGCTGTGTTTATTAGCTTATTATGAAAAGCTAATAATGGCTTCTGGAGGCAGTATAGTTATATTTAATGTCTTTACAACATAGAGTCAAATGTGGTGTTAAAGTGTGAGCATGTTGTATGCCAGTATGAACTATTGTGATTAGTAAGTACAGCATTATCAAATCTAAACATTAAGTCAAATACCTGAATCGCAGAAATGACTGAAAAAAAGTATGACCAAAAAATACTGACTTTCCATGATGTGTTTCAGTTTGTGAACTCTTTGTTACACATTTTAATACTTGCAGATGTACTCTGCAGTTGGAGTGCTAGAATAAGGAAAGCTGAAGTTACCATGAATTTAGGTGTTCCTGACTAAAAGAAATGTACGCTAAGTAATAGAAAGCTTGCAATAAGACAAGACTTGGTTTTCCTACATATCATACATTGGATGCATGTGAAGCGCTGCATATGCTTCACTTCTGACTTGGAATGGGAGCTAACCCCAAGGAATTCATCAGCTGTCACACTTCTGTCTTCATTCACTGTCGTTGTCTATGTGAAGGGGTCACATCATCTGTCGTCTTAGTGGGAATTAGGCTGTTTCTGGTGCTGGAGCAGTGCGAGTTTCCAACAGCTGAGAATCTGTGGTGTGGTTTTCCAGTTTGTAACTGACAGAGAAGATGAAAGGTTGAAGCTGCTTTAAAACAAGCTATTGGTTCAGAATCGGCAGCAGAATGTCTATGAAAGTCTTTATTAAAAGGAAGTCTCTGTATGATTTAATCACAGTAACCAAAGAGTTAGGATCCCTTCTGTATCATTCAGTAATATTGGGCACTCTGATATGGTGTGATTTCCCCCCCATCTGACTCTGCAGGCTATCAATACGTTTCTGTTACTCCTAATCACTCGCCATCACAGATGTCTTTGGGGAAGCTGCCTCCCTGTCCTCCTCTGATTATGCATTTGTGGGGTTTAAGTACAAATCTCTTTCTTGTTGGAGCTTTCTTTGGTCTTTGTTGTAGGCCTGGAGATGCCAGGCTTGATGCTGTTACCCTCTGCTCGTTGTGGTATGCTGCTCCCCTTGCTCAGCCTCCAGTGGGCTTTTGTTCTGTTCCAGCATGGTTCTCTGTAAACTGACGAGCATCTTCCTGCTTTGTGCTCTGTGAGGGACAGTTGGCAGCTTCCACCCCCGCTGTGTCTGCTGGCTTCAGTGTACCTGCCTTAACAAAGGGTATCCGTTGAGATGAGGTGGTTTGACCACTCTTTGAAGGGGACGGACCCTATGTTTCAGTCACCTGTGCTCTTCGCTTCTCTGAAAACCCTCTGTAGATCAAATTACCTGGATGAAATGACTTTTCAAAATCTAGAAGTAAATGAAAAAACAACGAAAGGAATTGCCTCTGTGACTAAATTCTGTTGACAGTTATCAGTAACTTAGTTACGAGTTGAATAAAAAGTTTTCTGGAATCATGTGTGCTCCTGATTTGAGTCAGCTAAGTTCTCATTTTTGTCACATTTCAGTGAATTCGAAGTGTTTGATATGGAGTCCTGCACTGCTGTGCAGTGCTCTGCTTCAGGGAGTTCTGCTGCCAGCTCAAAGTCATCTGAACATTTCCCCTGGGGTAAAAGATTCTGAGCTGGAGTGTAGAAGTCCTCTCTCTCACAGCCCTCCTAGCCATTAGGCGTTGATACTCTGACTTCCATGCCTCACAGGGTTGGTTCTGTGCAGGGATTCTTACCTGGGAAGTTATTACATCACCCCATTTAGAGAGAGATGGCTGTCAATCAGCAACATCCCCTGACCCTTCCCCGTTGGGCCTCGTGATGAACTTGCATCAGAAGGTCCAGCTGGGAGAGCTGTCAGTCATCTTCACCCAGTTTGCTATGACTGCTGGGGAAGTTCCAAACTGCAGCTGAATGGAATGGCACAGTTGGATTTTGTGTGTGGAGGGAAGAACAGCAGTGAAACTTCGTTGAAGATGCTTAGGACAAAATTTTTTTTTTTAACCTCTCTTCTTGATTCATCTTGCCAGCGGGAAGGAGTTGTATGCAAGTGGCTTCCATGACAATTAAGTGCCAAGTATGGAACCAGCTCCTGGTCCCTGGAAGACCTCAGCAAGTATCAAAACAAACCCTCTCCACAGAAGGGCTGCGGATTTATTGAGTGGTAAATGTCAGTAGCAGTGTAATAGAGATGGTACACACTGAGCAATGAGCACTTTTCTGAGGAACGATTTTCAGTAAGCTGTCGAGCTGGCTGGAGTTGTGAGTTGTTATTAAAACCAAGAAATACCCCCAAAGACAGGTTTAAGAGGGAATGGAAGCACCTTCTGAGCTGCTCAGCTTTCAGAGGCATTTCTGCAAGCTTAGTCCAGGATCTCCTGGTTTGGGAAGGGGTGCATCTTAAATCTGTCATGTTTCGCAGGCGTTCCTTTTCTTGAGGAGAGAGGCATGGATAAAGCACAGCTGGAGTAGAATACAAGGCTTTCTATATTGTGTGGTCTTTGTTAAGCAAAACTGTCCTGTTTGATATGGGCTCAAAGCAGTACTGCCACGATAGAGTCTGAAAAGAGCAGCAGAAAATTCTGCATGTGCTCCTTGGTTGGGAAGTTATTTTGTTCTCAAGGGTTGTGCTTTAGAAACTGAAATGTTTTCAAAAATATGTAATAACTAGGAAGGTATTTTAAGAAGTGAAGATGGGGACTGCACAGTTGTGCTGAGAGTTGGATTAGAATCCCACTACAGCCTATCAAACACCACTGTGCTGTCTCTGTGAGGCTGACCTAGTGCAGATTTTCAGTGGTCTGAGACCTAGCACAGCATTTGGTCAAGGTGCGGGAATCTGGGTCAAGATGGAGCTGGGTGATGGTCAATATGCAGAAGAATCCATTCGGAGAAAGGCTTGCTGAGATGAGGTTGTCCATTACCATCTGTGCCTGTCAAGAAACAGAGTTTCTGTTCCTGGCAGGCAAGGAATCTGATTGAGGTTATTCTTCAGAGTGTGAAATCAAAAAAACATTGTATAATTTATAACCTCTGCTCACAACTTGCTTTCCATTTTGTAAACTCTCTGGGCTGATGGTAATCTTTCTTGATTTTTTTTTTTTTAAATTCCATTTGATCTTCTGAAAACTGCAAATGACAATGCTTTAAACAAACCTAGCATTTAGAAAAAATGTATAAATACGCATGTTGGCTCAGCTAAAAGTTTGATCTCCAAGTATGGAGGGAACTCTTGGAGATTTATCACAAGATGCTGAGTTTTAATTTGACAGTCTTGCAGAGTCCAACAGGTTGAGAAGAGACCTGTTTAGGTAAGTACAGCTGCGTTATGCTCGAGGCTCTTTCATTTCAGTTGCTGTATCTCATTTACTCTTTCAGCATTTTTTCTCTATTTCTGGTCAAAGGTTTGTTTTTCAAAGTATCAGGAGCAAGAAAAGCTAAATTAGAAAATTCCCTCCTCTAGACCATATTAAAGACATCATTTATTTAAAGGGTTTAAATTTACTGCCTTATCAATGCGAGTACCACGTGCTAATTATTAGTCGAAAGCTTCATTTTTGGAAGGCTTTGTCTACTGCTTGAAGCTGAAGACATTTCTGTGTTCTGAGCACTTACAATATGTGAATCACATTCCAAACATACCTGTAGTTTTAGAAAATAAATCTTGAAAAGCTCTTGTCTTTACCTGAGCACCTGATAGATGGTATTTTACCACGAAAGAACTGGGTATTAGAGAAATACAGAGCTTTATATTAAAGAGGAAAAGTAAAGCAATATTTAACGTCATGGAGTGATGAGGTTAATAGCTGTAAAGATGCAGGCGCTTTGCTGAAGATGAAACTGGGCAGGAAACTGAGGCAACCTGCTGCTATTGCTTGAACTGGAAAATCAATATCTTTGTCTGTTTTGCTGTAGGGAATACTGGATGAGGCTGTGTGTTTCCAGCTCCCAGTGGGTGTCATTAGGAGCACAAGCACAGCTGAGCTGTATAGAGGTAGCTAGCATTTATGCTTGATGAAGAGAAACTAAGAATGTCTGTCCTGATACTTGAGACTTACAAGAGAGCATTGGAATCTGTTGTTCCTTAGAGCATTTGCCAAAATGCATTCCTAATCAAGTCACTGAACAGTGAAGGTTTAATAATGCTACAGTTAATGAGGGAACTCAGCTTTGTGTGTGGAAGTGGAAATGTTTTGGTAAAGTACTAAACCTGTAGTTGTTATTATTATGGGTGGATTATGGGTTGAAAGGATTAAAACTGAATCCATCCTAGCAAATTTGACTTACACAAGTTGCACTCCTGTCAGTTAGTGTTCTCCTCTGTAAACAGCATTGCTTGTTAAATGCTTGTGTCAGGACATGATGGTGAGGCAGTTGCTCCTGTTGCACCCTGTAGGAGGATTATCTAGCTATCAAAACACCTCAAAATCACTGTGGGTATTTGGTTGACCTTCAAAATGCTTTGGAATAGTTAATAGGTTATCTGTCTGGGTCAGCTGCTTCTTCTACCCACCTGCCACATTGATGTGTATTTGTGGCACAGCTTTGCAAGCCGGGTGTATCTTGTGGAAGGTAATTTTATTCTGCTGGCACTTTTTCTCAGGTTGTCAGTCTTTTTGAGTTGGCCAATACCTTCTATTTGTTACAGGTTTTGCTTGCTAGCAAGAGTGATGTAAAACTTTAAGCAGATAATAAAATATGAATAATTTCCCTTCTTAATCAGGAGAAGTAATAAAGTTTTTGCACACAGTCAATGGCTGGCATTATAAAAGGCATCCCAATGCTTTTAACACTACTTTTTCTTTATTCGGTACTGGGTCTTGTTAATTATGTCTTAAGGGATTTGGCAGTGTTTTAACAGGCTGCACTGAGTTTTCAGAATGGTACCCTGAAAGGTTCTGTCCATGTGTGAAGAGATGTTCTGACAAAAGTGGACAGAACTGGTATCCCATTGCACCTGTCCTTGTCCACATGGTACAGTGGAAATTAAGGCACTTTTTTGATGGGAGGAAGAACTGCAGATGGTAGGAATCTGCACAAGAGCTGAAAAAAACCCTCAGAGCTGTTTTCTCTGGTGGTTCCTTTAGGGAATACACCAGTTACAGAAGACAGAGCCTGAAGGGAAAAAAAAAAAAATTTAAACACTGAGTCTGGACTTCTCTCTGATCTGAAATTATTTCTTTAAGCTGGAGTGGACTGAGGGTCCCTTTGTACTTGGAGTAAAGGTTTTATCATCTTCCTGTCTTGTTTTTGTGCCACTGGGAATCCCCAACCCTTTCCAGGCATATTATAGGCACTGTGTTTTTAAATGGTGTACAAAGCAAGTACAGGTACCAAAACAAGGTCGTGATCTCTTCAGGGGAGAACAGGCATCATTCCAAAGGAGAGTAGAAACCTGAAAAGAACGACGAGAAAACCAGCCCTAACGGTGCTCTGTGCACCAGAGGCTACGGCAGAGAGCCATATTTGTGAAGCGATAAGCTTCATGCGGATGACAGAAGTTCAGGTGAGAGGATAAGGAGGTTTATAAACAGATTTTGTGACTGTCAAGTATATCTGCATATTGAAGAGTAGCTGGGAGGATGGTGGTTGTGTAGACCATGTAGAAGGGTGACATCCTAGTACCATACTCAGAGCTGGGGAGAAAAAGGGAGAACTTTGCACGGAAATGTTTGAAGGGCAATAAAAGCAGCTTTTCTGCTTTTGGGAGGGAAACATGTTTATTTCAAGTGCTACGGGAAAGTACTAACATAACTTGTTTAGTGAAGGTTTCCTTACTTATTACTGTGTCAAACCTTTGAAACAGTATTTCCCCAATAGATATCAACTTTCCAAATGTAATGTCCATCAAGTAAAACTTTCAAGTCAGAATTGACCTTGAGTAATACAAATTAACAGTGATATTCTTTGGAAAGACTGTTGTCAGAAATTGTCTTTGGGATAGTTAATAAATATGATAAAGGCTTTAACTGCGTATCGAGAACTTCATAGAGCTATAGAGATAATTCCCTTGTACAAAGACATTTTAAAAGAAGCAAAGCATAATTGCAGCTGCAGAGTATGTGCTAATTAGTAAGCTCATGTGTCAGCATCATCACCAAGTTGCTCAGTATGGGAGACCATAGTTTCACAAGTTACTTTATGGGCTCTTAAAAAGAGGCATAAATAGTATCATCAAACTGTTGGATAATGTTTTTAAAACCTTTTTTATAGATTACTTTAATTTTTGCAAGGTAGAGAACAGATAATTGCACTTGATAACTACTAAAATCAAGTAATCTTTTCCTTTGTATTCTGGGGCGTACTCTGTATGTCGGGTAGTTCGACCTTGCAGATGAAACGTCTGCCTTTTGAATGTTTTTCATCTCTTTAGCCGTGGACATAAAAATCATCATCGTAAGTATGTCACTAGAGAGGATTCTTGACTTAAAAGCTGTTTCTTCCAAGTTGCCAGTTGGTTTGACTAGCTGGATTGCCCTCGTTAAGTAATGAGCTTGATAGTGCTGGTGGCTGTTAGGAATGCAGACAGTTTTCCTGACTTAAAGACAGTATTCTCAAACCTAATCTAAATTCTTGTGCAGTAGTTTCTCATTGGTTTTCATGAAGTCTTCTCTTTATTAAGAGAACAATCTGATATTTAATGTCACACACAGAGTAATGATCTTTCTGAAAATTTTTGATTTTTCGTCCAAATAATTAATCCCATCCATGCATAAGCTAAACACTTGCATGAGTATATTTGCTTCAGTGAATTTTAACCGCTTAGAAAAATGTTTTCATTGTAGAAATTGTAGGAATGTTCCAGTTATACCTACCCTTTTACTATTCCAAATTACATTTTAATATGTAGGTAACAAAACTTTCTTAAATACTTGAATAAGATAATGGGCTATGATATACCTAACCAGTCAAGCATAAATGAATATGTATTTGAATTGGTATACACTAGACCTCCAATATATGTAGCTTTAAAAATGGAGAAAAACCCCAGTGTTTTCCTATGACTTATCCAATTTTTTCCCCAATGTCTTTGGTTACAGTGCTTTCTTCGCTTAGAACAAGCTCTCTGATACCTTCCTACCTAATGACCCCTTGTTTCACTCATTCAGAAGTAGCTGCACTTCAGTGTTGATGGAAACACGCATCGCCGTGAAACTAACGTTCAGCAAGGTTGTAGGTCATGGCAGTCTGTGGGATGTAGTAAAGACAACCCAATAGTCACGTTTTTCTACATAGTACAGGTTCAGAGACATGCAGAATTACAAGATGCAGTTTTGCCAAGGCCCTTTGTAGAAGGTAAATGCGGTCAGTCACTGGAACAGGCTCCCCAGGGACATGGTCATGACACGGAGCCTGTCAGAGTCAAAGGAGCATCTGTGCGATGCTCTTGGTCTACAGCTTGGTGTTAGGTAGTCCTGTGAGGGGCAGGGAGTTAGTCTTGGTAATCCTTATGAGTCCCTTCCAACCTGAGATATTCTATGATTCTATGAAATAGTTTTTAACAAAAATTTTGCTCTAGGACTGCAATAGGAAAACAAATCAAAGTCAATTTTGCATTAAATACTGAGTAGAAAATAAGCTGTGAAAAGGGTAAGTTTGGGCATCAAAGAATATTTGTCTGAGTGGAAACTGGAGGCTTACCAGGCCCTGATACTTGTTTCATTTTTGCTGTTAAGATGAAGTTGGGGGGTCAGGTTGGTCTTGTTGATTAACGGAGAAATTGCGGACAGATGTGGAGTTTTTATCAGCAATAGACAGAGTCATTAACTTTCTTGATCTGGGGGAATAAATTCATAGATATGACTGCATAAATAGGCATTAATGTTTAATGCAGACTGGCCTTCCTGACCTTGGAAAGAATCCTGAGGTTGCCTGGATTTATCATGGAGAATCAACAGCAATTACAGTGAAATTGCAAACATCCTTCTGGGGCCTTCGGTCCCCTGGAGCTAGTTTTCCACGAAGTAGCTTAGGAGAACTATTTCAGCTTATTACAGTGACTTGTATGGAAGCTACTCTGAGGGAGAATAGGGAAAAATGAGATGGGGGTCGGAAAGTCCAGCTGGGTTGCCTGGCTGAAGAATCCATATGTATTTTCATGCTTAATTAACTGTGCTTATACTCTTGACTTTGGGTAGAGTAGACAGTTTTACTTAATAGATATAGTACGATTTAAGCAGCATCTGAGAGAAAAGAAATACTAACGATTTTAGATACAAATGTAGAGCTAATCCCCTTACAGGGAAAGTCATTCTTGTATATATTTGAAAAGATGAAAAGAAAAAAACCCAACAACTTAACCTATATGCTTGATTTGATATAATGCATATGGAATCTAATATCAAATATTACTAAAAGCTGCACAGAAACCTATTCAGGTTGGTTGGAAGTATCCACCTGAACATCTGAGGTGTTGGGTGATACAATGCAAGTTTTCTACCTTGCTATTTTAATACCAATAATACTTTTTCCCCCCACTGACCTGCTCTAAGTGGCTCAGAAGGTGGGAAGAACAAGACTGTAGCAAGTCGAGGTTCTGAAACACAATCATTACCAGCAATTTGAGATTCAGTGGCTGTAATATGATAATGAACTATGAAATTATGCAGATAGAAATCACTGAAAGAGGAATGACAAATAGAATTATATGACAAATGCGACAAAATCTCATTCCTCATTCTCCTGTTCTTTTCTAGTGGGTAACATTAAATAAGAAATTCGAATTCTATGTTTATAAATGGAAATTCTGTGAAGAAGCTAGCATAAATCCACTACTTAATTTTATTTGTCAGGTAGAACTAGAAGACAAACAGCTGATCATGTTAAACGGTAGACCTTGGAAATCCAGTTAAGCATCAGGAAGACATGATCATCCATCAGTTGCAAGTAAAACAATGGTTTGGGTTATGCCATAGTTTCCAGCAGTGTTTTCTTCTGTTAGCATGTCTTACTACCACTTGGGAAGTTATATTGTATTTTATTGTAAGCCTTTTACTCTGAATATACTTTATGTAAAGCTGTTCTTAACTGATATTTGTGAAAGAGTAACTCCTTTTTCTTGAATATTAATCCAACATAGGAATTACTGTTTCAATATCCTTTAATGTTTTATCTTCCCCATTAAGGACTCTCTGCCTCACAGGTGTGGTTTAGAAATTAGTACTTATTTAAATTAAAATTTAGGAATGGCTGAGTTGTTCCCCAATAGGAGGATCTGAGTAGTCACTGCTGAAAACTCAAGGAGGAACAACACTGTGGCATGTAGTTTACTTTTACTCCAAGAGGGAACAGGTTTATATTGACTTTTTTCCCCTGCATAATTCACTACTTGCCATGCCGTAGCTCTGCTTTCCTGGTTAGCATATTGGAGGGATGCAATGAAAGCCCTTCCTCTGCTTGCTCTTACCTGTCCTGTTATTCTACCATTCCCTGCACTGGCAGCAGTATATTGCAAGAGATACATTAAGATATCCAAATATTTAAGGTTAAGCTGAGATTAATGTTATGAATATGAAATGCAAGTTCAAAAGAAGTTACCATCATGTTTTATAGAACATGGAGGTTCTTAAGGATCGGAAGCTGTGACCATTAATGTGTGAGTGCTACCAGAAGAAAACACCTTAAATAAGAAGCTCTGCTGAGTCTGTGGAGTGTATTTGAATCAGATTCCCTGTGCCACCACCCTACCTCCCCCCCCCCAAAAAAAAAAAAGAAAGAAAGGACTATGAGACTGATTTTAGCTTTGGTTTTTTTGTGGGCCGAGGTAGTCTTATTCTGACCCTGGAATCTTCCTCTTCAGAGATGGAGAATGTAAATCCCCTGGAGTTTCTTTAATTGTCCTAAATACTTAAATTCTGTTCTCATAACGCTTGAGTAATATAGAAACATATGCTCATTTTTATCACCTTTTTAGTAAGTTTTAAGTATCTTTTCAGTAAAAGTTCAGAAAAGTTTGGTCGTCTGGCATTATAAGAACAAATCATAACATTTTTATTAACCTGAGATGAGGATTTTCCCCATTGTTAATAAAGAAAAATAGTAAATATATATATATTAGCAAAGTGCAGCATATATGGAAAAATATATGCACTGGGCAGTATGTTAAAAATAAATGCCATTTTTTCTATTTAAAATAGACTTTATCAAAGACAGTAGAAAAAGCTGTTCTTCTGAAGTTGCTATGGTCTGATGTCGACTGCACTTTGTCTCCCAAAGGAATGAGAGATGTGAAACTCAGTGAACTATTTGAAATACTGGCATTTAAATATTATGCTCTTGTAGTAGCAAGTCAAAAAATATGTGGGTGTGTTTGAGCCGAGCAGAAGTGTGGGACCAGTGGAGTCTTAGGATATTTTTGTGTGTTGTCCCTGGGGAAGGACAGGGCGAGAGCAAATCGGATTGAGCTGGTGATGAGCAAGCCCCCACTCCCGCGAGCAGCTGGTACTGTTTGGCCTTGCAGCTTCCGTAATGTCACTTTCAGGGGAACAGATTTGCAGATAGTTATTAGACCACGTTAGCTGCACAGATGGTTTGCGTACCTCTGAGCAAGAAGAAACAAAACGGGGGAATGGGAAAGGGAGGGTTAAGGCTGGCTGTGGAATTAAGCAAAGTGCATGTTTTGTTAGTGCATGTTTTGTTAGGGCTTTAAATCATAATTTAAAGAAATGATTTTGCCTGAAGAAAATTATTTGAGTGCGATATAGTCTAACTTGAAAATTAGCATTTTTGCTTTTTTACATGTTGTACAACTAGGTCAGCTGGGGATGGATACCCTCCTGGTAACAATGTAACAGTTGTTGTTCACAGAAACAAATTTTTATCAGGCTGTAGGACAAGGAATATCTGAGTCCACGTGACTCTGTGGGGAAGATAGTTCTGCTGAAATATTAAATATTCCTCACAACCCAAACCCCAAAGAGGTTTGAAAATCTAGTTAATCTCCTTACGCACAAAACAAATCCGCTGTTACTAGTTAAGGAAATGGAATTGTGGTAAACATCTGCTCCTTGTGATACAGCGAGTGTGCGAGACAGCTGGCTCGGAAGCAGGGAAGCAGACATCTTCAGTATTAACTTCTTGTGGGACAGGGACAACAAGTAATTGAGGATTGTGGGTGATGCAAACTGTCTGCTGATGCAGAGAAATTTGTGAAAAATGGCGGCTCGTAATACATTTGCTAATGAGAGGAAAGAGGATTTTTATTGTTTTTATAGATGTTTCAGTAATGGCTGGTGTACTGAGTAGCTCGGAAGTGTAGCTTTATTTTAATACTCCTGCAAGGCAGGAAAAGCAGTGCTATGCCTGTTTTACAATGGGAAGATGAGATCCAGAGGAGAACATTCTGGCTTTTTTTCTGTAACTACTCAATTGTACAAAGATAATTAAGGAATTATTTTAGACAGAAAATTGAATCCTCCTCTTCCTTTACCACTGTTAAAGGATATTATGAGCAGCAACCAGGAGAAAATGACCCTTAGTGTAGATTTTCAGTGCAGCCATCACCCTCCACAGAACACAGAGGATGTGCTTGTGGTTGTGGACAGTTTGGCTTTTAAATTTCAGCATTTTCTCCTTTTTCTTCTGGTCTGAGGCAACAGGCTGCCTTAGCAACAGCTGTCTGCACTGAAGGCTAGGCACTTCTTTTAAGGTAGAGATGTTTTTGCTATCTGAGTAACTCTCCCGGTGTTACGCAGCTTTGCACACTCAGCGTGCCCACTGGTTGTTACTGTTCACAGCAGTTTGAAAGTGGGCCAAAGTCAGGATGTCAGAAAGAACAGATGAAAAATACCGAGGATGCATCATGAACAAAAATAGGAAGTTCTGCTTATGAAAGCCATGTAAAATAAGACTGGAGAGTACATGGGAAAACAACAATGGAAAGCTTCCACTGACTTGTAGCTAAGTGGAATTTTCTTACCTGCAGTTCCATTTCTGAGGGCATTAGGGAACTTGAGAATGTGGTGGTAGACAATGCCAGAGAAGTGGCAGTAGAAAAGCAGACATCTGTTCCTCCACAACTTGCTATGTCTTTGGCAGAAAAGTGCTTAAGAAAGTGGTATCAGGGCAAATTCCTGTCAGGGAGGGACAGAACCCTCTGTAACAACATTCACTGGAGTAGAAACCATACAAGATCCTGCTCAGTTTTCTCATTCCGATTAACCTACTCTCATGTAAATTATGTGAGATGTAAAAGGTCTCATTGGTACTTCCTTGCTTTTTATTTTTCTACTCCTGCATTGGTTTAGGTACAGCTGCAGAGGGACGCTAACAGCAGAAGCACTCCTTTGCTGAACCTTTCAGCAGGCCACTATTCTGAAACTAGGATGGATGACAGTGTAGGAGTTTTCTTGGTATTGGTTTCCACTTCTTTTCAGCAGGGTTTGGATAAGCATGGGCAACATTACTGGCCCTGGGTAGCATACCAAAAGCTTGCTGTCTAGGAACATTAAGCTCTTAAAAAGGAGAGACGTTTTTTCTCTGTTAAATTACCTTAAAATGCAAAAGCAACCTTGGAGTTCAAGCTCCAACTCCCTTGTACCCCTGCTGACCTTTCAGACAATGACCATTGACTAAGTATCAGCATGAGGCAGAGAAGCAACTTTGACATAACTTTTTGTTGTCAAGATCACACTGAGAAAGTCTGAGTCAACAGTATGGAGAGATGGATTCCATGGGCACGTTTTAAAGTCAGATGGCAAGAGAAGCAGATTCATTACCATGTTCCCAGCCGAGTTGTTGCTCTGCTGCCAGAGAAAGCCATGTCTCCTCAGCAGGCTTGCCGAATCACTCTTCCCCAGTGACACAATGAAACACTGTGTGGGGGTTCTTCAGGGAACTTTTCTGGCTACGTTTTGGAGGTGATGATTAGGACTAATGCAATGAGCTTCAGCTCTCCTGCGCGGGAAATTACCTCCCACTTTCTAATTGGTTTTGCTTTATCTCATACTATATCTCATAATATATAAATGGTTAAATGTCCGAGTGGAGATTGATGATGAGCGGCGTTCCTCAAGGGTCAGTGCTGGGACTGGTACTGTTTAGTATCTTCATCAGTGACATGGATGATGGCATCGAGTGCACTGTCAACAAGTTTGCTGATGACACCAAGATGTGTGGTGCGGTCGACACGCTGGAGGGAAGGGATGCCATCATCCAGAGGGACCTGGACAGGCTGCAGAGGTGGGCCTGTGCCAGCCTTGTGGAGTTTAACAAGGCCAAGTGCAAGGTCCTGCATCTGGGTTGGGGCAATCCCAAGCACAAGGACAGGCTGGGTGGAGAGTGGATCGAGAGCAGCCCTGAGTAGAAGGACTTGGGGCTTCCAACCCAAACCATTCTGTGATTCTATGATTATTCCTTTTTCAGGGGTTGCATGTAAGGAACTACTGAGGTAGAACAAAACTTTGTATTAAAATATCCCACATTCCATTTTTCAGGTAAGAAATGTAATTCTCTGGCATTGCCATTTGCTAGAACTTGTTTTCAAAATTCCTGGAGCCTCTACTGATTTTTGTCTTAAGCTACAACGTATTAAAGGGCAGCGTTTCACCAGGAGTAAAGATTAATTGCAAACAAACTGTTAAAAAGATCTTCATTTGCTGCTAGAGAAAATGACTTCCACTGTGGATGCAGCAAATCTTTTGCTTCATTGATGAAGAGCTAAAGTAACATCAACTCCTCTCAGGTCTTCTCTTCAGACCTAGCTGCTTCTAGAATTTTTCTGCACTGCTACTCTGCAGCAAATACCCTAACTCTTTCGGTAAAATAATTAGTTCATTCTTTTCTTTTACAAGTAGTTTAATTAGCCCATCCCACCCTGGTGACTCATCAGTAATTAACTTGCAAGCCCTGCAGATTTCAAACACCTGCTGGGCAGGTGGAGCAAATGAAAAACAACTGTGTTTCATTTTGGACATAACCTCAGGATTAATGAAATCTGCTATCGTGCATAACAATTCCTAAAAGTAATATGTAAATTCAAAATTGGATGTCTCTCAGTTCCTTGGTGTTTTATCAGAGTATATTCTTCTGCTATCTATCCTAATAGTCTCTGCTAATAGTAATGATAATAAATATTATAATCTGGTTCTCTGTTAAAGGTACTCTACAAATTTGGTGAAAATCTGTATTCATTACCCAGTGTCTCAGTTATTTTGCTGATGTTTGCTAACACTCCTGCATGATTGTGTTTTTGTTTAGAACAGGTAGGATTAGTAACCACCTGTCTGGGATTATATGTAGATGAGAGATCTGCTAAATGCAGTCCTTTACTTAGTGCACAGACTACAGGATCCAGGACTGATTCTGCTATTTTACGGTAGAACAGATGATCTGGTAGAAAAGAATTCTGTGCAGTTCCATGAAGTGTAACTGCAGTTTCTACTCCTGTCCACTTTAATGGAGCTGAGATAAGAGTTCATCCTACAATAGACTACTTAAAATGGTCTTCTAGATCTCTGCCTGGTACAAACCAGTATCAGGACTCATGTTTTCATTGATAGAAGCAGCGTTGTTGTGGGTCTCAGCACAGTCTTGGTGTACATTCAGATCACTTTACACCGGAGAGAGAAATAAACCAGGATGTTTTTTATCTAGCAGACATGCTCTTACTGCATAATATTGGGTAAAGAGGAAGACCTTTTTCTGAATTGTTTAGAAAAGAAGGTCAGGTCTTAGGGGCTGTTTTAAAGAGAACCTGTGGACATGTAAATCCAGGAGAGCATTCGGAGCTTTGTAAGAAGGTGCTTCCTTGTGTGATGAGGACAGGAAGAAGGCAGACATGGTTGAATTTTGGCAGATCATAACGTTGTTTTTTGTAGCCTAAAGGTAATAAATTAAAACTTCCAGAGGATATTTTTATTTACATTCATCTGTGTGGATTTAGCACATTTGAAAGTAAGCACATAAGCAGATGCCTACATTTAGGAACATCTGCAGTTAACAACCAGTGGAATATTCTGAGTCTCTTTATCTCCTTTCCTGCACTGGCATTCACTGTGCTGTGTCTCTGAGCGGTTTCTGACCCTAAGCCTTCCTGTGGAACCTGGTTATTCTGTTGGCTTTGCAGGGTGCTCTTTATATGTAGGTTTCACTGAGTGTGCATCTGTACACCTCAAGCTGGCTTTGCAAACCTTTCCAGACTTGCTAAGAACTAAGCAGTGCAAGTGCCTGGTATATTCAAGTATTTATTCAGGGGTGATGATAGGAGGGTGTAATGAGTGAGTAATGAAATTCCCGATCGGTAAAATACAGTTCTTTTGGTGAGACAGAAGTTGCACAATGCACAAGAACAGAACAAAGAAGGTGGAGAAGGCAAGAAATGGCATTCAGTGTCAGTTGCAGGATGGCTTTAGGCATTGAGAGTTTTTGTTGTGTTGGAATTAGTTCAGGACGTTGCATGACCAACATGTCAGCTCAGAGAATTACAGAATAGTTTGGGTCGTAAGGGACCTGGAAAAGAGAAGGCTCCGCTGAGACCTTACAGCAGCTTTCCAGTACCTGAAGGGGGCTGACAAAAAGCTGGGGTTGGGACCAGATGCCCCTTAGAGGTGTACAGTCAGAGGAGGCAGAGGCTTTCCATAGAAATCTCTCCATGTGGCTTTCTTTCCCATCGCCGTCTCCCCCTGTGCCAGCACGACACGGTTGGCCCAGAGGCTCAAGTTCTTGAAGTCCATTAAGCCTGGGAGTTTCCCAGCCAAGAAGACAGTCCAGAGACACCACAGCTGCACTCGATGCTGGTGAGAGGTACAGAAGCCAGCTGGTTGGCAGAAGAGCTGCTGGTGGTGTGAGGTTTCTGGGCACAGTGTCCTCTGCATTAAGAAGTTCTACTCTGTGGCCTCTTCTTAATCTCAGGTTTTTATGCTTTTTCTTTCCCTTGACAGAGTCAAGGCATTCTGAGGCTCGCTGCTCATCCTCTTCATGCCGCAAAGGCTCTGTAGTGGCAGAATTGCGCATTTCTGGGCTGCTCATCTGTATTTTGGCTCTTGCTACTTGATGAGTGCTGGGCATCCACTTGTTCTTAGCCTGTTTGCCGGTTCAAAACAACTGCAGCCTTTTTGGTCTCGAAGTTCTGCTGCTGCTTCTCCTCTTCAACTTATTTTTCCTTCTCAGCAATTGCAGCAGAGGTGGGCTGGAAAAGGTTCTCATTGTTCCCAGGCTCAGCGTCTTCCTCATCAGGTGCGCTTCTTTCTTCTTCTCTCACCCTTCCTTCTCATATCCTTCTCACTCCTTCAGCTCTTCTAGTTTCTGTTGTTCTTCATAGGCTTTTTGTTCTGCTGTGTCCCTTTGGATGCGCTCATTCGAGGCCTCAAAATCTTCTGCTGTGTTATGTAGAAGCCAACATAAACCCTTTTTTACTGATTTATTGATTTTTTTTTTTTTTTTTTTTTTTTTTTTTTTTTTTTTTCCTTACCGCCGGACTATGCTAGCTTCAATTTGGGATGGGAACTTGTATTTGCCTGCAGTCTTATCAAGGGATAAGCAGTCGATGATATCTGCTTTTGACAGAGCTCCTTCTCTGTCCTGCTTATTTGCGAGTACTAACATGGGTTTTCCTGACATCTTGGGGCTGTTTAAAACTTGAAGCATGGGTTGCTTGGCTTCTTCCATCCTTGCAGTGTCACTTGAGTCCACGACAAGTATTACACCACAAGCCTCAGCGTAGTAATGCCTCCAGATGTTCAGAATTTGTTTTCTGCCCCCTAAATCAAAGATGGTGACTTCAAAGTGTCTTGTTTTCAGTTGAATCTTGGAAAACCCAGTTGTTGGAGCCATGTCTTCAGGAGCCCCTCCTTGCATGCCATGGACTATAGCAGTTTTGCCCGCATTGTCAGGGCCCACCATCATTAAGGTCACCTTCCTGGCAGGTTCCTGCCGCCGTCTGAACAAGCCGCAGCGACCGGCCGTTGCACTGAACATCCTCCCTCTCTGGCGCTGGTGGCGCTGGACGTCTGGGGCGGTAACATCCACTGAAGGGGGTGGGGTGGCGGCGGCGTGCGCTGGGCTCCTCCCTTTTTATCAGAATAAGGGCAACGTTTTATGAATGTTTTCCTTCCTTTGACAACTTATGAATGCTGTTGTAAATCAAGTGGTTGTCCTGTACTACCCTGGAAATAATTGTATTTTCATGGTGGACAGAACAGTTCCTGTTCCATTATTAGCTGTTGTCAAATAATGCTATAAATAATGTTGGTAAATAATAATGAAGAAATAATAGTAATAATGAAGAAAATCCTTTCCTGAATTCCTCACTGTCTGATCAGGGTTTTTATATTGTTGTTCTCTGAGTACCAGTTGTACAAGTTCCCTTATGAAAACTGGCAGAGACAAATGTGTATTGAGAAAAACTAGGAAGGTGAGCGTAGGTTATAAATAGATAAGGAATGAAGAGAGAGGAAGGAAAGGGATGCAGTGGTACGCCACAGCATTTGGGATCATTCTGCGATTGTAGAAGCAAGTGGGGAGAAGAGGAACTGGCTGTGAGACTTCAGGCTAGGATCTGTTTACAGTGTTTGTGTTTAAGGCATCAGATGTGCTTGTGGACTACTCAAAAAGCAGCTGATGGCCTTATAATAATTGTTTTTATTTCTTGTGAGAGGCTGGCTGAATAGTCACTTTCCCCAAGGGTTTTCTGCCAAATAAAGGGAAGAAAGACTTTGTCATCGGAGATGCGTGCTTAATTCCATTGATTGGAATTGTAATTGAAAGTTCTTGCTAATGTTTTTTTCCTCTAGAATAACATACTGAAATAACATGTTTGCTTAGTATACAAAAAATGGCTGCATTTATTAGAGTTTGTAAACTAAACTCACAGATATCCATTGGTGGAAAGTCTTGGTCTTGCAGATACAACCTGGATTACTGAGTGCTTTTTCAGTCACAAACCAGCAAGAGGTTCATAGATCACTTTATGAAATACTCTTGCCCCAAAAAATCATTACATAGAATTCAATAGATGCCTGTGTGAGTGTGATTCTATGAAGCTGGGTGTTTCTGGGATGGTTTCTTCATCCATGGAAAATTATCCTTGGAACCGCCCATAGTTACAAATGCATATGCACGTGCTATTCTTACTGTGTGTTACTTTCATTCCGATGTCTTCATGTGTTGGTGTGCTGTTTGCATGTGGGATCCTACAGTCTTCTGTGGTAAGTGTAGTGGGAAATATAAAAATTAAAACCTTCAGGGAAAGCATGCTCGATATGTAGAAATCCAGGTTAATGTAACACACATGTTGAACGAATGCTTGCCTGGTTTTCTTGATTAGCATGAGCATACATGTTCTTGAAAAGTGCTGAGCAACGTTGATTTCTACTGACCAGGATCAGGAACGTACCTATTCTAAAATCTCTCTCATGATGTGAAGATGATTTGTGAGATTCTTTGTGTAAATTCAAGTTGGTTGTGTGGAGATCACATAATCAACAGATACCTGTGACTTTCCCTGTTGCTATGATTTTTGAACTGGTATTTTAAAACAGTTTGCCTTTCTCAAGGTAGGACCATCTAAAATGATCCAATTTTATCGAGCTTTCTTGATTTCCATTGCATAGTTGTATGTGAACCCACAAGCTCCACTCTATCACGTTTATCTGTGCGGTAGCAGGGCCTCTCAGAGTAGTTCCCTTGTTCGGCTGAGGGCTTAGCTTGCCCTTCATCTTTGACTAACAGGAGCCAATTGCAGGGTTCAGGCTGGGAGGCAGTACTTCGACAAGTAAAGCAACATTACATATTTACAGAGGTTGGAATGTAATGCTGGGAAGCAAATGTCATTACTTTCCTGTCAGTATTGTGAGGGGAAAAAGGAAAACATCTTGAACAAAGCAAACAACTTAATCTTCTCAATTTATGTTTTTGCATCTGAGGTTCTTTTTAGTAAGAGATGAAAGAATGTGCTTCCTGACATTCTTTGGCAGTCATGATTCTGGCAGCATATGCTACTGGTACAGAAACTGTTCTCTTTCGACATTTCCATGCAGCTAGCCTCAGCCATTCGTCAGGTCTGCGGCTGAGGGTGCTGAGCAGAGCTTGGTGTGACCAAGCCGTTACGGTTTGTGAGTACAGGGCTTCAGAAATGAGAGCTTTTGTTTAGTTGGTTAGCTGTTAATGACTATGCAGATGGTTCATAAATAACTAGAGCTTCCAGAAAACAATAGTTTTTCTTTGTGACGCTCTAGTTTATAATGACCATTGGGGTTCAAGTAAGGCATTTGGTCTTTCTTTATTAGTGTACTGTAGATCATAAAGTGTTTACAGAGACAAGGGTTCCTTCGAGTTGGGTTGTGTGGTCACCTGCGTAAAGGCTGAAGGGCTGGTTGGAGGGGTGAGGTGGTACTCTTGCGCAGAGCCTTACAAGTCACCTTGAACAGGCTTCTTGGGCAACTAAATACGCAAACGAATGCTGTGATTTCATTGTACTGGAGCTTTTCTTAAGTTCTAGGTATATCATTTCCCATCCTCTCTGTTTGTTGGAGCAACCAGAGATATGACCTTGTGGAACAAAAGTATTTTATGACACAAATATTGCAAAGCAGCATCTTTGCACACACCGAAATAAGGACGAGGCTGGATTGGTAAACTGGACCATAAGATTATTGTGTGACTGAAACTGGTTTGCTATTTAAACAGGGATGCCAAGTGCAGTGAATTTTTTCACGCCGTTGTATCTGTAGTGTCAAATGCAGGTTTTACACATGGATGTTGGCAGCCATTCTGTGTATTCTGTACGTACTCTCTCTTCTCTTCATCTGTCTGTCTTTTTCCCCTTCAGAACTTTAATCTTTTTCTAGCAAGATAATTCAGGCTGAAATTAAATAGTTCATCTTTGTATATAAAAACCAAATAGTGTTCTTATTGTCTGATAAGGATCCTTTTGAAATTTAATTCATTTAGACTTATCAATCCCTGCCTTGAGTCTTACTGTGATGAAAAAGAATTGTTCTTAACTAATTGTATTTTAAATACTAAATTTTGAGCCTTAGGTGCTAATAGTTACACTGCCACAAGAGGTGCGTGAGGGCAGGTTATGCTGAAGACTTACAGGCTGCTGTAAGCTGGCAGCACGTGCCGTTCTTTCTGGTGTTGTCCCTAAAGTTACGCTTTTTAAAGAGCCTGTTGGAATGAAAGGCTGAAATTGTTTCTTTTTTGTCTTTGCCTTTTGTAGAAGCTCCACCAAAATTGGAAGAAAAAAATTCACTGACTCATCTCTCTTCGCTCACTGGGGCCAGGATCTCAGTCCTGAAAACAGACGTATTGCACTTAAACAGTTCCAGTACTACGGCTACAACGCTTACCTGAGCGATCGCTTGCCGCTGGACAGGTCCCTGCCTGACCTCAGGCCTAACGGGTGAGTGCCGTAGCTCAACCTCAGCGTTGTAGGTGCTGAGCTATAGAGTCTGGTAGCTCATTTTCACCTGGAAGTCTTAGGCTGTGTGATCACGTAGGAAGTTGGGAGTTTCAAATGTTTCCTGAAACTCGAGAGTGCCCAAATTAAGTCTTACTAAAATCCCACTAATATCCATTAAAAGTTCCCCAAGGTCCTTTGGAATCTTAATCTCACCTGCAATTCACATTAGATAGCAAGTGTTTTATTGCTAAAATAGTAACTTTTTAATGTTAAATTTCAGTTTTATCACAAGATCTAGGATAGGAAGAAGGTAAGAACTGCTCTTTTTGAAAGCCTGGAGCTGCCTGATAAAGATCAGTCAGCAGGTGAAGCTGTTGAGCTCTAGTGGTGAAATACACAATCTAGTCCAGCAGCTGAAAGTCGTGGAGCCTCCCCACTGGGCTCTTCTCTCCTAGGAAGCATGCAAGTCAGGCAGGGTACAGACATCCACTGTTACTCCACATCAGCATAGTGAGGTGGATGGTACCAAGGGAATGAACAACCTTCCCTTTAGTGCATTTGAGGTCTGTTCTGGTAGGACCTTTTACAGAGACAGTTAATGTGCAAATTTTCTTCAGCCTTGGTGATACATCTGATCCGTTTAACAAGCAGCAGCTCTAGGGATGAGGACATGGGTGGAGGGGAAACTGAATTTTTGCAGCTCATAAAAAGAATAAATCTTTAAAATAAACATCAGAGGTACTTACTGAATTGAACCAGTAACCAAGATGTGAAAGGCTTCTTAGTTCCTTGCCAGTTCCAAAAGAAGTCCAGATGTGATCGTGCTCACTTATTTTAACCAAATGTTTTAATAAATAAAGCAGTAAGCAGTAAATTTTATCCTGTATTAAGTAGCCTGATATTAATGAAAAGATATGAACACCATTCCAGGCAACAGTTTAGCAATTTTTAATATATTTATGATATATATTATTATATATCACATTTTAGAAATATTTATGTTCTGGATTTGCTGAAATAATGACTATGAGGAAATGAAGGTCCATGAAATTATCATTTTATTTTTGTTAAATCAGTTTAGCACTGTGTTTGTAGGGGAAGTATTTTTAATTTTTAATTGTAAACTAATTTAAAGGAAAAGCAAATCTTCTGTAACTAACATGACATCAGTGACAGAAATGTGCCTGTTCTTATACCTCTTTTGAAATGACTCTCCTGAATTATTTCAATCTAAATTTTTTATAACTATGGGTTTTAAAAATTAAAAAGACAAAGAAAATGAATGTTACTGTAGCTGAAAGAAATAAATTAGAGTTGGGATTTTAAAAGAAACTCCAGTTAGAAATTAATCATGATCCTAATTTCTGTGAAATTTTTGATCCTTAGTTAACTATCTGCCAGAAACATGTCAGGCATTACAATACGTTTACGGGTGCATGGATACAAAAGAAGGGCTTTGTAATGGTAGCTCAGGAAGATTGGATCCTGCCTTGATCATGGTTCTGGAGCAAGCAGGTAATGTGATGCTGCAGTGTGTTATATTCTGGTGCTGAGGGAAATGGAGTGTGTTTCCAGGTAGTATGTGCACTCTTTGCTGTAGATATGGCACCCTGAGGAGTACAGAGCTATAGAGTGTTTTGATAGTCAAGGTGCTGAAAAAAAGAGTTCCCACTTTTGATATGCAAATTCTCATTTGTGTGAAAGCACACACATGACTATTGTGGGGAAAAAAACTACCCTGCAAGAGTATGTTTTCCACTATAATAACCAATTTTTAGAATTTGTAGTACCTGTTTTGTAAGCCAATTGCATTTGTGATCTCCAGAGTCTACAATGATGTATTTTAATTTTCCATGGGCAGAATCTAGGCTCAAGCAGCATAGCATGGAAGCCAAGGACAGCTCGGTCTGAAGAGAGCACACAGCAAGTGGCATGGAGACCTAGTTAATCAACTTTGCTGGACTGTAGTTGGTTGTGGTATTCCTGTTCTGACTAGAAATGCATGATAGCACAGATATGGCAGAGGTACCGTAGTATCTCTGGACAGAGTTAGCCTAGGTCTAACCTAGCTCATTAGCCTGGGTTTAGCGGTGGTTCTGCAAGAGTCAGTGTGATGTTGGAATCGCAGCAAAGGCTTGTGGGCAGGAATGGAGTTCCGATAGATACGTCTGGGCTCAGCTGTGGTCTGTCGTCTATATTCATATTGTAATGTATCAAGTATAGGAAGTTGGAAAGACAACAGAAATATTCATAAAACTGGAGCCTAATGTAATTCATATGGTTGGCTCCTGTTGAGACTGGGAGAATTTCATGATCTGCCAAGCACGTGTGGTGTTAGTAGCCCCTTCTATATCATATTGGTATGACTCAGCCTTGACCTTTCTGCTTGCAGTGCTCTGAGAATCCACATCAAAATAACTTAGCAGAGAAGCTCAGAATTTCTTTGCAGGGTTCTGCAGTGAGGAATGTATATGTACAATATGTAATAAGCCTGTATTATAGCATAGAGAACCATTTTTAAGGGTTGGTATCATCAACATTTAATGCCATGAGAAAACCAGAGGACACAGATTTCTGAGCCACAACGCATGTGCAGGAGAGGGCTGATACTTCAGCCTTGTCCAGTCCTCCAGTGTGGGTGGCATGCAGAGATGGGAGACCACACTTAGTAATTAGGGCAGTGCACTCTGCCCAGGCCCCTGAACTCTGCCTTCTCTGGTAAAGGGTAACCATCAGTGAGACGGAAACACTCAGCAGATTGCAGTTGGGTCAGGCTGTGGCACTTGTCACACCTTCTTGTGTTTTAGGTACTACAGAGTGTTTCTCTGTCCAGCCATGAGCCTCATGTCCTGTGATAAAATGTTCAGAATTTGATTACTTTCCACTGGGAATATCTGTGCTAGCACAGTGGAGTCTCCAGTCCAAAATAATCTATTACAACACAGACTATAATAAATAACTCCCCTGGATGTCCCAGCTTCCTGAAGTAATCGTCACATGCTGACGTAGGCTCTGTTTTCGCAGTACTTAGTAGATAGTACGTGCAGTACTGTGGGGTATTGCTTATACTGTCTCTCCCAAGGCCTCCCATTTTTTTTCTGCCCCTGAAACTGGGTACTCTGCTGTTCACCACCCTAATGTGTATCTCTCAGCCCCTAACGTGACTACATCTCAGACTAACAAATAACTACTGGCTCTAATGATCTTGGAAGCTCTGAGGAAGGCGGTGTTGCCCTGACAGTGTGCAGGAGCAGGATACTTCTTCTGTGTCAGTTGTAATTCCATTGTGCTCATTCCTTTAAGTAGGGCGGGCAGTACCCACAAAGCTTGTCGTGAGTGAAATGTTGAACAAGCTCACACAGAAAGACACTGTTAATACTTAGGTTGTTAATGGATCCCAAAGCTGTGTACTGAATCTCCTTTTGAGTGTTGCACTTAGGATTCCAATTTGTTGACTTGTACATTTTTTGTTGCCTGATCCAGTGTGCTGAAACACGCGTGGGAAAGAGGTAACATTCTTCTTTGTTTGTGCGATGAGAGAGTGAGGGGTAGTGGAAAAAGAGGTGTGCAGCAGAACCCCAGCAGAGGAAGTATTCTGCAGTTTTCCTTCTGCATAGCCTGTGTGATATGAAGGAGCTGACCAGTAGGCATAAAGCAAATTTTTCAGTCAGTGTAACTGCAGTCAGCCAGGCTTTTGCACTGATGAAAAAAATATTTGTATGAAAAAGCAAAGGCAGGAAGGGTAAGGGGGGAAAGAAGCATTTAAAGCTCAGATGTTTTTTCTTCTTTGGAGATTGCTAAATAGCATGGCATAGCATTTGGCTTGTAGCAGACTTGCCCTTTTCCTAGCTGAGTCAGTGCTGTTTGGCGTCCAGACAAGTGCAGAGGAGATGTCCCTTTTCCTGCGCAGAGACAGGCTTTGGCCATTTTGTAAGTAATTCTTGTTTCAAACAGTTCACCAGTCCCAAACTGTATTGCCTTGAGGCTCAGTTCAGCCAGGAACAATGGTAGAAGCCTTGAACAGCTGCAGAATTAGGTTAGCGATAAAGTAGGCACAAACAGGGCAGGCAGGATTATCCACTCAATTCAAATACACCTAAAAGGGAGACAAATGAATCGTTGGCTGGTTGAGGAGAGTGATGCATTTTAGGGGAAAAGCTGTTTATGTATGTACATCTGTCAAAAATGTCCAGTAGTGTTATGGTTGTATATGCAGTCCTGGATGCAGCATGCAAGACATCAGACTTCTTTAAACCTGTAGGTTTTCTTTTATTAAAACTGATGTAAGGAAAACCTGTGACCTCAAATTGTGAGGTTCAGGCTGGGCGTTTGCATGTTAGCTTTGCTTCTCCCCAAAAGCCAGTGCCTACAGACTTGCATTCCATAAACATCTGCTTCCACATGTGTCTCTGAAACGGTTCTGTTTTGCAGAGACGGTGTTAGTTACAGACATGGCTCCACATTCATTTCTGACCAAGTTCTTTTGTTTCTACTTATGAAAGATATCATAAATGTTGCATATTGTATTTGCTGTTTCACAGGAATCCTTTAAAAAGACCACAAAAGCCTAGTACTTTACCTATTGTATTGTTTTGAACAGAAGTCCTAAAATTACCAAATTATTCGGTGTTCTTACTAAATACTTAATGTTTAATTCTCACGTTTCCCACTCTCTTTTACTCGTCTCTACCTTTGATTCTTCTTTTCCTTGCCTCACTTTTGCCAGCCTTCAAACTCGCTCATAGCAGTGGTGCGTACTGCCCGAGTGGCCACCTCTGTGATTCTGATCTGTGCTTCAGTTTGTCCTGTCTGAATGTATCTCCTCAAATGGCTTCTCTAGAAACATTTAATATCACCAGCAGTGATCCCAAATCAGCTGCAGTCTCCAGGCTGCTATAGTGCTATAAGTTAATAATGATGTGCACTTGCTGATTTTGATCTTCCCCATTGTGTCCTTTAACTGAAAGAAGATGAGATGCGGTAATCTGCGCACGCTCTCCCTCTCGTTTTCTGTCTCTTATTAATGTGTCATAACAAGTCAATGTTCTTGCACTTGGCATACATTTACAGTAAAACATACCCTGAATAATCCATGGCATAATACTGTGAGAGGCTAACAGTGCTTGGCCAAATAGCTATACAGGATTCTTCTCATGCTCAGCCAAAAATGAGTTTTATTGAGATCATCAACGCCCAGCTTACTGTTCTATTGCTTTATTCAAGGAAAGGTCTTGATTTTAAGTACCAAGAAGAAAATGGACCTTTATTGTATACTTTTATCAACATGAATAGCGTTTATTAAAAAGAGTGGGGAATCAATCTGTTAGAATTAAATCTATGCGGTGAGATGCTTCGGAGACCAAGAACTCATAATTCTTGTGTTACAGAGATATTTAGCAACATCCCTGCCTGTTACCTAGTCTTTCCTCATTACAGATTTTTTAGATGGTTTTTAGGGATTGATGCCAGGATGGGAAAAAAAAGTTTTAGCCATTTTGCTTATGGTTGTGTGGTAACTGTATTCAGATTCGTCACACAGGTGTATGCCTGCCTATGCTCCCTTGTAGTAGAAGGTGATGAGCACAAACACAAGATTTCTAGATTCGCAGCAGAAGTAGTGTCTTGCTGGCTGTAGTTCTGTAATAACAGATTGTAATCCTCAGAGATCAGGAAAAAGGCCCTTTTAACATGTTTTTCAATGCCAGCCTTGTTAGCATAGTTCAGTTAACACTTAAAATATTGATAATAGTGAAAAGATAGATGAAGAATGATCATGAAATGGAATTGTGGACATAAATAGTTGAGCTGGAATTCTTACAAGACTCAGTTCTTTTGCAAGAGTTTTAGTCCTGTTTTTTATTAATGCCAGAATGGGGTGGGTTTTTTTTTTTCTCCATTACATCATGAACTTCCATTTGCTGTTATCGCTGATGACAAAATGTTACCTGATCTTGAAGAAATTACAATTCTGTTTCTGCTTGTGCTTTGGAGAAGTTTTTGTTCCGTTGGAACTAAAGGTCCCTCCCACATACGTTCTCAAAACAGTGCCTTAACCCCAAATGTTTTAGTATTTAAAATACTAAAAATACTAACAGTATTTTAAATACTGTGTTTAAAAAAAAGGTGGCATAAATGACATAATTTACTGATTAAAACAAAAACTGTGTTCTATTGCCACTGTTGGCTGCAATGCCTATATAACTCTTAGTGAAAGGTTCTCAAAAATTGTAGAAAACAATTCCTTTTCATAATTTATATACGTATTTGTAGAAGGTCTCGGAGAGAAGTTATTAATACAGGAAATAATTCTTTTGTTGTTCTTACTGCATAGTTATGCTGAACTAATTCTAATGTGAGTGGCTAAATTGTCTCATCACAATGCATATATTCTAGGGGAATATAATTTTCTCATGGACAAATATTTGAAATAAGATTCGTAATGTATGCTGTCCTCCATTTACCAGAGTTGTTCTTGAAATAGAACACCAGGAGTTTCTCTAAATTTCTGGTAACCATGACAACTGTTACTTTAGTGTTATTAGCCCAGTGTAATTTAGCGGAGTAGGTTGCTGGAGGTAATTTTTCAGCTACATTGGGATGATACTCGTTATTGTAATTCTAAATATTATTTAGAATTTATATTTGAAAATCACTTAGTCATAGCACTGAAATATGCTCTATACTTTGTGGTGGAGGGGGTTTTTTGTTTGGGGTTTTTTTTTTTTTAGTGAGATACTCACTTTGCAGAGGAGCAGGTTAAGGGTCTTGTCCAAGACCCCTGGATGAGTCTGAGGCAGAGCTGTCATTGAAACTTGGATGTTGCTCGTTGCCATGCAACTGCTTAGTTCTGAGGGCTTAATGGGTCTAAAATTTTGATCCACACAATTTCATCCCTTTCCCCCCTCAGCATATGCTTTATACACACATACACCCCCACTTTCTCTGTAGCTGCTCCTTGTTCATTCCTAGAACTATGAATTTTATTCCTCATAAAATTTGGTCTGAAGAGGAAGACAGACATACTTGGGAAACTGCCCAAGTGCTCTGCATTCTGTGCATAATCTGAGGTGTGTGGGTTTCATTTTGACTCGTTTAAATAAAGAAGTAGGTAAGCTTGATTGTCATCATGTGATATGAAAAACAATGTAGGCAGAAAAATGCATTTTTTACAAACTCTGCAGGCACTGAAGAAGTGAATTCGAGCTGGAAGTAAAGATGATAAATGAGTCTGAATGGAAAATAGAAAACATTAACTCAGTTTAGGAATGTACCTTCATCGAAAAAGAATCCATTTCAAACAACTAAAGAAATCAGACACAACGGGAGGCTAATTCTATTCTTGTGTTGTACATAGTTATCTTTTAATGTATGGCTGTCGTGGTTTAACTCCGG
>NW_010263845.1:0-4666 GCF_000690775.1 Eurypyga helias
CGGCTCTGGGGGATGCTGCGGTGCCCTGGGCCGAGAGCTGAAAGGCGCGTCGGGGTGCCGCGTGCCTGTACAGGGCAGAAACGTGAAACGGGACGTTTCCTGACTGAGTCAGCATCCCCCCATCCCTTTCCCTCTTGTGGGTTGAATTGCTATGGATGGGATCAAACCTGCTGCTCCTGTAAATCCGCCCATCCCTGAAAAAGCCATCGACAGCGTTTGACCCGGCGAAAGCCCCGATCACGGTGCTGGTGCCGCCGAGTGCTGGGGACCCCGGGCAGTGCTGCCTTCCCGGGGGCACAGCAGTGCTCCCTCCGTAAACGGCTTCTGCTGAAGTGCAGATGTGCATTAAGGGGATAAGTCATTTTAGCGAGCGGTGCGATCTCATATTCCCTTCCCACAAACGGCATCCTCCAGTCTTTCCTGCTCACATAATGTCTTCTTTTTTAACCTCCATAGCTGTGCCTTCGCTGAGTTTTGCTCTAGGCAGGTGAGCAGGCATTCCCGTGATTTAATTGCCTTTTTCCGCTCAAGAGGGAGCTGGAAAATGAGTGGGAAATGAGTTAATTTCAAGTGATTTAAACGAGCGGATGAGGGCAGGCTGGCGGGTCTGCAGACCCGAGCGCGGTAGAGAGCAGCAAGCCCCCGGGATGCCATAAACCCGCACCCCAGGACACCCTGGCTCTGCAGGGAGGGTGTCCCTTGGCTGTCCAGCTGCTGGGGCTGCCAGGGCAGGGGGGTGGTGCTGGGTGCCCCGGTGCCTTCTATCCCCGAGCATCGTTGGGCTGTCGGTCCTCCTTCAGCACCGCTGCCTCTGAATCTCGCTGCTCTCGGCAGCCATCGTGGGTAAGCGGGATGACAGGACCCCCGCGTGTGTATTCTTCATACCACGGCGGAGTGGGAAGAGCAGTGGGTTTGCCGGCCCCTGTTCGACGTCGTGAGGGAATAGCCGGGCGAGCATCGCTCCCTTCCTGTGCGCGTACGGGCAGCGGGACGGCCGTCACGGCTGGCGCCCCGCGCTCTCCGAGCCCGCTGCCATCCCGCGGTCACTGGAGGAATAACGGCATCCTGCTGGCGGGAGAGCGGGTTTGGTGCAGGCTGATACTGCTGCATTCCTTGTGATGCGTTTGTGCAGGATGTGAGGGACCCAGTTCTGCTTTGACTTGTATTGACTTCATAGCTTGGTCTTTTTTCAGTAGTTTCTTTTCTCCCACCCCTAAAGAGCTGCTGTGTCAAACTCACATGTAAAGCAAAATATTGAGGCAAAGGCATTGATACCTTATTATAATGTTGGGTACCCTGAAATCCAATGTGCAGGCTTTTTTTTTTTTTTTTTTTTTTTTGTGGTGCATTGCTGCGTATATGAAATGTCTCAATTACTGAGATTATTTAATTCCTAATCTTTGGTTTAAAAAGCTGTTTGTGGTGTCTTTAGACAAAGAAGAAAAGCAATAGCATTTGAAAGATCTTTCTAAAGTTTCTGAGGGCAAGGGCAGTTTCAAATGAGGTTAATGCTGTGATTAGGGGTTATCTGTGTTCCATGGGAGAATAAATTGAAGTATCAAGCTTGAGCTGCTCAGAAGAGCTGGGATTCATGACAGCATTTAGCAGCTTGTGTCCCCATCAAATCAGTGGGATTCAGGCTTTTGAATGCCTTTGTAAGTGGGTGTGTGAATGTCTGTCACTATAAGGTGCTGAGCAGAGAGGCTCTAAATGGATTTGTATGGGCTCATCTGTATCTTTAAATTGAGTGATGGATTAGTAGTGGAGCTGAACTCAGAACCCAGGAATTCCTCGTGCCTGAGCTCAGCATCATGCATCAAATGTTTCTGTCCTTGGGTAGTTTGCCTCTTGAGTACTCACCAGGACTTTGGTGGAAGGTAATTTGCAAGCACAGCCCTCCTTGACGTATGTAAGGGTTAAGGGCATGCATGCTGGCCTTTAGCTGGTCACCACGTGTGTGAGGCACCCTGTTACTGAACCAGCAGGCTAGGAAACCCGCTAAGACATCTGTTCACTGGTGCAACCGGAGTCTGATGTCCTTAGAAGTGCTGATGTGGTGTATTGTCATACACTGGGCCAGCTCAGTCGCAAGATACAGAAATGCAAGGAGAGGGACTGCAGCTAACTGAGACTATGTGGGGGGATAATAACATATGAGTCTAGGCTGACCTGCAGGTGGTTTTCTCCAAAGGTATTGTTCTCAATGGTTAGGTTGTGTTGGTTGAGTACAACTGTTTGAGTGTATCATGAGTTCTTGTTCTAGGTTGCCTTTGAGAGAGGCCAGCAGGTGAATGTTCTTGTGTTTGAGTAATTCCTGTGTTATTTTTCATAGTTCTCTCCACAGATTCAATCCTGTGAAAATCTGGGAGTGGCTCAATGCAACAGTGGGATGGGTGTGAAAGCGGGAAGGCTGTACTGAGCTATGTTGAAAAGGGGCTTTTCTGGAGAAGGCAGGTCACTGGCATCACTTCTGTGACCTTTCACATCCCTGTTTGTTACTCTTTCTCCAGTTATCCCCTGCATTGTATCTCAGTGGAGTGTCTGGAGTGGCTGCGCAGAGCCTTGCAAGACAACTTATCGTGTTCGGAGGAGGCACATCGTGCAGGAGCCGAGGAATGGAGGTGAGGCATGCCCTCCTCTGGAGGAGAGGGCTGGCTGCGTGGAGTACTGGACTCGCCAAGGAATGGAGTGCAAACAGTCCCTAAGTAAGTGTCCACTGAAAACATATGTCTGGGTAATCGAGGGGAGGACTCTTGTTTGGGTCAGCAGAGCTGATCTTGCCTGCGTTTGAAAAGAATTGTTTTCAGACACCAGCATGTTTGCTCTGGGCCTGCCTGGTGTAATGGGAACTGAGCTCCTCACACAGGGGCTTAGAGATATCCTTCCCAGCACAGTAGTTGAAAGTAGGGCCTGCTGTTTGCTGTGATCTGCTGTGATTCCAAAGTGAAATGCTACAGGCCTCTTGTGATCTCACTTACACAAGTGTAAATATCTGGCAATTTTGATGGAGTTGGTAGATTAATGCCTGTTTAAAACTTTTGTAAGTGCCTGTTGAGCACTTTTTTTCTTCTTCTTTATATAATTTCTTCTGAGTCATCTGCAAAAAGTCATGAAGGAGCAATACCCATCAAAGGCAAGGTGTGACTTCTGTGCACTGGGACAGAGTGCAGGCAGAGGAGACTTCCAGCTAGTTTCTGGACAAAAAGCCTGATTTCAGTTTGATCAAATCAACTTTTCATGACATACCTTTACTGAGTTTTAGAAGAACTGCTTCTCATTTTTGCTGGCATTTTGGGGTCAAAATCTGTCCAGTCTGGACATTGGCTACAGCTGACTTCTTCAAACCTGTTGAGAGTTGGTATTAAGTGAATATTGCCTCTGCCCTCTGTCTTTTGGATGTGCTTGATTAGTAGTCTCACTGCTCAGGCAAAAGTCTGGCAACAATAAAGGTTCTCTTTTCATTGAAATGGTTGATCATCACGGATAATATGAAAATACAAAGTTAGAACTGTTTTTTTCTTCTCCTGAAGATAAAGCCGTATGACATTAAAGGCCCATCTTCACTGTTTTGCAGACATAAACTGCCTTGATGCAGCATTGCCACTTACGCTATGTGTTTTTTTTCTTTGATATATGCAGTCCCAGCATTAATAACAACAGGAGGGTTTGGAAAAGCGAGGAAAAAAAGAGCTGCAGCTGATGGCAGTGAAAGAGCAGGGTAAGTTGGAGGCTCAGCACAGGGGCTTAGTCATACTTTACCTACAGTGTCTCTCTGGTTGCAGTTTTGGGCCCAGCTTTTTGCTGATGGGAAGCGGTGTTTCCCAGCAGCAGGGCAGCACTTCACGAGAGCAGGGTGCTGCTCTCCCCTTAGCCACAGCAGTGTCTGCAGTGCATCTGAAGGTTGTGGGTTTGCCTTGATGTAAAGCCAGTATGAGACTGGAATTCAGCTGTTGGTTCATGGCATCGTTGCTGTTTAAGGTTGTGTGATCAAAAACCCAAAGACCATTCCCTTCAACTCTTCCCAATGTGGAATCTGGTGCAGGTTGCGCTTTTTTACATAGATGGGGTAAATTCTCAGGGTGCAAACGCTGCCTGTTTTCCCCTGCAGCACTGTTGCACAGCACAGGCAGGGTTGTGCTGAAAGCTCTGTTGCACTTTATCCTCTGAGACAGCCATCTCTGTGTGTGCTGCTCTGCCTCCAGGCTGGTGCCTCAGACACAGGGAAGCTGGCATCAGCCTTCCCAGTCCTTTCTTTCCCAGTTGGTGTCATGGCTGGCAGCAGCACAGTGCTAATGGGAAAGCTTGTCTTCCACTCTGTAACCCCTCATACACAGCTTTGCAAGCTAGTTATTCCCCAGGGGTTCTTATTGCAGTCCCTGGTGATTTGCCTGTTTCTTGTTCAGAGCTGCCATTCCTGTAAACATTGTGTGGGGTTTCCCAGAGCTGCTTTTGCAGCATGAAGCAGCCATGCACTTGTTGTAAAAAGCTGTTGGGCAAGTAAGTATGTGTGGGTGCATCCATCCCCCTCACTTAAGTGTCTGAAGGAAAGAGCATCTGTTCACCCTGTGCCTCCCTTGGACTCCTCATTCCTTGAACCTTCTCCCTGTAAAATTAAAAAATGTGAGCACAGCTGTATTGCATGCATATTTATCCTTGCTCTCTTTCC
>NW_010263845.1:4684-8581 GCF_000690775.1 Eurypyga helias
AACCTCTGACATGGTTCAGTGTGCTACTTGAAGGTGTTTGGAAATTCCCGTGATGACTGATAGAGAACCAGTCTAGACTAGACGGCAATTCTCTCCTCTGTTTGGAGGTGATTACTGAACTTCCTCAGTTTTCCCCTCCAAACAAGGCCAGCTCTTTTGGGCTTTCCTCTCGGGTTTGGTTAAAAATCAGAAGCACAGAAAAGTCTGAGCAGGGCAGAAGTGCAGTGTCAGTCTGGTAGTCCTCACACTGAGATGTGACTGTTACCGAAAACCGGGAATAAAACCAAACTCCGTAACACTAGTGCAGTATTTAGAAGCAGGCATCGCCACGCTGGGCACACAGGGGATACCTCCTCCTAGTGTTCACGCCTAGCTTTTCCATCAAATAGATTGTATACAGTAAAAGTATACATATTCATTAAATTTCCCAGAAATACAGTGTATATTCATAAAATTTCCTGGAACTGATCGCCATATTAAAATTTTAATTACGCATGCGTGTTTTGTCTTTAAATTGAGTTGAAGGGCTGCTTTTACAACCACCACAGACCACAGACTCAAAAGAAAGACCCCTCAATGCCCTTGAGCCAGGGACTTTGACTCACAGTACAACTTCAACATGCTTCAAGGCCCCTTCACAATATATCCTTGAGTGTCAAGGCAATAAATCATTCCTACTGAACAGCTTAACAATAGTACCTAGTCAGGGACCTCAACTCTGATCCCTATTACACATGATGTAACCACAAAGTCTGTTCAGCTCCAGTTGAAATCAGCCAGGTTCTTCTTTCTTTGGACGACTTGTTCTCCTTTTCCCCTACACATTATTTGAGCCAAATTAATATTAACAGAGTGATTTTTGAAAGATGGAGTTTGTAGTGGCATCATGACAACCTCACTATGTCTCTTAGGATGGAGATCATCAGGAGGAAACCCTTTAGAGACCGAATCTTAGCTCCTGTCACAAGTTTCTTTGTAAAACCCATTATAAGTAACTGAGAGTAGATGATAAAGTGTGGTTCAGGAGATGAATATCAGACTTGGAATCACAAGACCTTTCTGTTGCTTTTGTTGGCTTTAGTCAAATGCTTGACCAATCTGTGTCTGTATTTGGAAAAACAGATGCCAGTAATACTTCATATTTTTTGATATGTCAGTTGAAAACACCAACAGAGTAGTTTTATTCTCCATTTAGTCTTGTCAAAATGCAGGTACACTGCATGTTCTGGTTTTTATGACCTTGGGTGTGCATTTGTTTGGGTTTTGGTTTTTTTAATGTTATCTATGGTCACCCGGTTTAGTCTGGCCCTTCTGGTTCCGTGGAGGGCTCTAATCTGGTTGAGCTAACCTACTTGGCTGTTTTGGTTGCAGGTACTGTGT
This sequence comes from Eurypyga helias, assembly GCF_000690775.1. Lineage (NCBI taxonomy): Eukaryota > Metazoa > Chordata > Aves > Eurypygiformes > Eurypygidae > Eurypyga > Eurypyga helias. The sequence continues at coordinate 6,065 of NW_010263845.1, forward strand.
TGAATTCCAGCTTGTGGCCATCATGCCAGCCTGCTTGCACAGCCACCACTCGTACACTCACTGGATGCAGTATCTCAGGGAGGGCCACACTGTCTGCGTGGAGTGTCAGCACCCGGCTTTAGACTCCAGAAGTCTACATTGTTATGGGGATGGCAGTGGAAGCAAGAAGTAAGAATGTTAACTTTTGTTTTCATGTTGAGTTTTTCATTCTTCTCCCTTAATCTACTTGTCCCGCTTTCATAACACCCTGCACGCACCTCTCTGGAGCATGCTGCATACATACATACGCTGCTCTGTGTTGCATACTCTGAGTTTCTTGCAGAGATGAAATGACCTGGTGAAGCTCACATATTAAACAAATCCAGGGCTGAAGTGTGGGAGTACCTGCGCTTAGTGTGCTAAATCTCATTGGCTTTCAAGTGGCACAGTTGTGGAGTGTTTTTGTTTTAAAGACACTCCAGCCAGGAATCCAAGGTTAACAGTCCTGTCAGATGTCAAATAAAACCAAGTCTGTTCCTGGTTTTTTAGTACTGGGGATTTTGTTTCTACAAGTGAACCTTTATGATTATTTCTGGCGAGTGGCAGCTGGCTTAGGGACTTGGGGTATGTGCTGGCATCAGAGGCTGGGTAGAAGTACTGTTACTTTGCACTTTCAGCATCCTTCCCGTGGAAAGCTGAAGAAGCTTTGGGGTGACTGATAGGGGCCACCCAGGTTGTACAAATTGAGCAGACTCCAGCAAAGATGAAGGGAATGACTTGAAGCTGCAAAACACATCTGTGGCAGAGCCAGCAACAGGGGACTCCTGGCTCCCAAGCCTCTGCTGTGCTCATGGGAGGCAGACCTTCTGCACTGCTTTTATCCTGACACTCTTAACCCCGTTGTTAGTTTATTAAAGGCATCCTCTGAAACTGGATAGCAGCCCTGCCTGAGAAATTCATTGCCCATCAGTGCTGGACAAAGGGGATTTTTAAAACTTCTATAAATTGAATTAAGCCCGTGCATTTGAATTAGAAACTCTAAACTGGGATTGTCAGGCCTCAAGCACACAATATATTGCACGACCAAGAGTGCCAATAATGACCTTTTTAGGCAGAGTATTTTCTAAGGCTTTTAGTAAGAGGAAGTCACATTAGAGTCTTTTCCTTCCCTGCCTCAGCTTGTTATATACAAAGGTTCCACAAGCTTTTAGATAAAGAAGAAAAAAATCTTAACTGGTGTGGCCAGGAGTAACTCTTACCTGCATTCAGCATGTAAATGGTTACTAAAGCTGACAATATTGTTATGTTACCAAAACCCTAGAGCCAGACAGGAACATTAGATTAAGCAAGATGAAAAATATATTCAGGAATTCATTTCCTCACTGGGCTGCAAAAAGAGGGCATTTTCATTTGCCTGATCTGGTGAGCAGCACTGCCCGTGGAATGGAAGCACAAAGAAGATGGGACTTTGTCCTTTAGGAATGATGATCTCATCATCAGGTGTTGTCAGGCTGAAGAGGGATCACAATAGTGGAGTTGGGGTGAATGGTGACTGGTTCACTGAAGTCAGCCCACGTCTCAGCAGATGGTTTCATCCATCCCAATTGTGCAGAGCCTAGAAAGCATTCCCAGAATCTTGCTGGAGGTCTGTAGGATGAACTGGTGGGTCCATTTCATTGCAGGCATGTGAGAACCAGCAGGGAAGCAAACTTTTAACACACTGAGCTTTTGCCCCTCTGGCGTTACTGCCTGTAATGTCAACTGAAGTCATGTCTGTACCGTCTTCTAGGCAGGTATGAGCTCTCTGCCCGTGCCAAGCTGAGGTACTGTGTGTCTTCACTTGGGCTCATTGCCAGGGCAGTAACAGGCTCAGAGGACAGGCAGGGCTGGCCTGGTGGTGGACAAAGCTCCTATCTACAAAAGGCAATGGAGATGCACTTTAAGGCTCCTTGAACCAGCCGAGCTGGGCAGCTTTGCCCACTGCGGAGGGGTCGCATGGTGAGCTCCTCAGGCTGGGGTTCACTGGCTTCTGTGGAGGTGTGGGTTGACCCTGGCTGGAGGCCAGGTGCCCACCGAAGCCCCCCTGTCACCCCCCTCTTCCGCTGGTGAGGGGGGGGAGAATCACAAGAAAATACAACAAAAGGCTCATGAGCCGTGACAAGGACAGGGAGGGATCAGTCACCAATTCCTGTCATGGGAAGAACAGATTTGACTTGTGGAAATTAATTTAATACCAATCAAATTGGAGCAAGATAATGAGAAATAAAAGCCAAACCTTAACACACCTTCCCCCCACCCCTCCCTTCTTCCTATGCCCAGCTTTGCTCCCCATTTCTCACCCTGCTCCCCGACAGCAGCACAGGGGTACAGGGAATGGGGGTTGTTGTCTGTCCATCACACGCTTTCTCTGCCTCTCCTTCTGCCTCTCAGGGGAGGATCCTCACACTCTGTTCCTGCTCCAGCCTGGGCTCCTTTCTCCATGGGGCCACAGCTCCTGCCAGGAGCCTGCTCCAGCGTGGGCTGCCCATGGGGTCACAG
>NW_010263845.1:8913-36568 GCF_000690775.1 Eurypyga helias
CCCTTGCCCGCCGGCCGGTCCATCTTGGAGCTGGGTGGTATTGGCTCCATTGGACATAAGGGGAGGCTTCCAGCAGCTTCTCACAGAAGCCTCCCCTGTAGCCCCCCCTGCTACCAAAACCTTGCCATGCAAACCCAATGCAGGAGGGCATGAATGTGATGCTTGTAAAGAAAGGTGACAGAAGATGAGAAAGCAGCTGCTGCCCTATGGAGGATGATGGGAAACACAGGATGGGCTGGTGGCAGAGCCCAGGATGCAGCATGTATTGAGTTTGCCTAGATCTGCTCACAAGTCCCTGGCTGTATACTCGGTTCAACCTCATTTTGGTTTTTTTTTTGCTGTATAACTGCCAGGAGAGGTAGTCAGTTTGTGGTGACTGCGGAGCAGTGGTCGTGGTGGCCCGGGTCTCTGGGGCTGGCTGAGGCTGTGCGGGAAGCAGGCACAGCTGCTGCTGTCCCACCCACGCCGTGCCTGCGCTTTGCTTCTCACCCTGTCAGTTTGGCAGCTTGTGCCAGCATTTAGTTCCCCAAGATATTGTTCCAAGAGTGACTCTCAGGAAGGAAAATATCTGACAGTTTAAAATAAACTCAGCAATGATGGTATATTTTGATGAGTATTTCCTAATTATCTTCTTGTGTCTAAGTGGAGTCTGGTTTATAAATGCTTCAAGTTAGAGAGATGCTTGTTATCTGTGCCTTCCACCTGTCTCCCACTGTGTAGAAAATGCTAGTTCATTTTGACACCTGTTATGCAGATCAGGAGGTTTCCCAAAATCCTTGATCTATGGCCAGATCTGTGGCCATTAGGTGAAGATAGCCAGGATAATCTAGCTTGCATTGGCTTCTTTCTTCTAGAAGGTTATGAGATAAACAAGGCAGAGCATCAAGCCAGGAAATTGATCTGTTAATTTTGGATTGTCTTCTGAAAGATCTACAAATAAAGCACAGACTTGGTATCTCTGGAATTGCTACTCAGCCTGTGTTTAGGAGGATCAGCTGCTTTCTGTCATCTGGAGCAAGATGTGGTGGTGGTAGTGTGTCAGTGTCCAGGCTGCAGCAGTTTATGCTCATGCTCCTGGGACAGAGGGAGAGAGAGGATGGATGGACTTGACTTATAGCAAACTCAGTATTTTTCTTCACCACCAGCAAGATGAGAGTAAGCAAGTTTAGCTTATGTGTTTCAGGAGTAATGCCTTTTAAAGGCAAAGCTGCAGAGTTTTGAAGGATACCGTACTGCCCTGTGTGCAGCCTGCTTTATCTGGGATCTTAATCCTCCTTGTGCAGATTCTGGTATTTTGAAATGACCCCAAGCCAAAAGAAAAATACAGCGAGCCTTTTCCAACCATGCGTGATGCATAAAACCCTGCTCTGGAGCATGACATCTCATTAAACCAAGGGCAGGGTTATCTTTGTAAAGCTAGAGCAGTAATTTCAATTCCCACAGAACTATAAACCAAGCAGAAGTTAGGGGTCTGTTGGGCTATTCTGTGAGCAGCTCTCTGTACAGGGCAAGAGTTGATCCAGTTGTGGTATTTGTAGTTCTCCAAAGGTCAGGGCTGGGACACGCTGATGTGAAGAATTCCCTTAAACCATTAAACGGTAAAATCTGGGAAGGGGCACAGTGCTATAGCAGAATTTCAGTTTGGGTGGTCATTATACCGGCACTGCTTGTGCAGCCACTGATTGTGAAAAATGGGCTGTGGATCTGCTTGGTTGTTTTAATAGGATATATCTCTGTTCAGTTCTGGTCAATGTACTGAAGGACTGCCTTGGAGACAGGGGGTTGGTTGGTTGTGGTTTTTGTCCTCTACTTACGGCACCTGTGAGTAACCTTGTTCCAACACTTGTGGGTCTGGTACCTCCAGGCAGCTGCCACCCAGAAACCGTGTTAGCGTGTAGCTCTTAGCAAGGTGGAAAAGCTTAGGCAAGTGTTGCACTAACCTGGTTATCCAGAGATGCTCATGTTCCTGCAAACAGATGTGTGCTGTGTATTGTGTGCTAGGTACTTACTCATCATCTCGGTGGCTGTGGGTGGCCACAGAGCTCTGTCTGTTGAGAGGGAGCATGGTGTTACAGAGAAAAATGGAGAAAAAGGTGTTTTGCCCACTTTGCAACCTGTCAGGTGCTTCAATACAGGAGTTTTGGAGATGTCATTGTGCTTTGTGAGCTGTTGCATGCAATGCTGGGCATCTCTAGGGAATGGTTCTGTGAACCCTTTTGCATTTGACATCTACAGTATGTGTGCTCTGGGTTCTTCCAGTCCAGTATTCCTGACTGACTATGGCTTTACTTCACACTGTTATAATCATGGGGGGGTCACTAGAAAGGCAGAATTGGGTCCATGGAGTGAGAAGGGATGTTAGCAAACTAAATGGGATTTACTGGGCGATTTAAGCCCTCGTTGGACAAGTGACTGCCCTGCAGCGGAGGTGCAGCACATTAACTTTCTTCCTCTTGTGACTGTGTTTCAGGAATCAGCTGTTGCACTGGCAGGCAGTAGGGAACCCTCAGTGCAAGGGAACCTGGAAGAGAATTCGTCAGCTGGACACTTGCTCCTGTCCTTCTGTTCACAGCTTCTTGTTCATCTAACTTCTCCTGACAGTCCCAGGAAGCGAGTGCTGTGATGGCTTGTCTGGCACCAATGTTCAGCAGCAGCAGGTGCCACTACCTAAACAATGACTTCTCCATGTCAGAGGCTATGCCACTTACTTTCAAGAGGTTGCTGGCTGTACTGGAGCATCCTGAATTCTCTCTGTTCATGTGTACTCCTCGATTTCCAAAGAAATCAGGATGGCCATGAAATGCCAGTCTCTTTCTGCCCATCCAACCCTGAGAGAAGCCTGTCTGACCCTGATGACTTCATGCAAATTCCCCCTTTCTTGAGAGGAATGAGAACTCACAAAATAAGAAATCGGACAAAAAGGCTGTATGAACCCACGTTTAATTATTATTTTTTTAAAAACTCAGTGAGGAATCAACAATGCAAAATAAATGAACTCAAGTGCCTTCTTTTCATGGCAATGGCACTTCTTTGTGGATGCTTCTCGCTTGTGCTTAAATATCTTTTCCTTTTGTTTTCACCCTCCCTGGTCTCATCGTTTCAAATGGATCCTCAGTCTTACAGAACGTTGATCTTGAGCTGCTGAGATAATGGCAAAACTTAGAAATAAGCCTGTTCAAATCTGTGAGAGTAGAAGGTACCAGGGACAAATGGGCCTTTGGACTTCAGGTTCAAGGAGCATCTTTGAGTTCCCTCAGAATGTGGTGCAGTCCTGGGGCTCTAAATAGGAAGTCATCCCAGCTGTACCTGGAGGGCTAGCTATTGTCTTGTGTTTTTGACTGGAAGATATTTGAAATACTTTATATTCTGCTGATGTACATTCATACTTTTCTATCAATGAAAATAAAGTAGACTGGAGATGTTCTCCCAGTGTGTATCTATTTGATTAATCTGTGTAGTGCCATCTCTTTAGTGCCTGAACCTGCCTAATTTGTTCCAGCCCACCTTGCCGCTGACTCCTCTGCTCCAGCAGGTAAGACTGGAGGACAAGTCGCTGCTGTCCAGTTCCAGAACTGCTCGGGATTTACAGGTGAAAATCCAGCACCACGACCTACCACTGTGCAGAAGTGGTGGTGATATTTCTTTTAATATACACATACTTCTGAATCTGCTTAAACAACATTTTGGAAAGGACTTGTGCTTTGTGGCAGAGCGCTGCAGTGGTGAGCAAGTAGTAACTCAGTTTGTCAGAACCCAGCTGAGCAGCTGGGGGGGCTCCAGAAGAGAGTTTTAATGCTTAAGTCTGACTCTAGTTTTGGATCATGGAACCCATCTAGTGACCATACTGAGGGTGTTTCATGGAAACGTTAAAGGGCACTGTGGATATGTGCTTGAGATGCTTAGAGGCGTGTGTAGTGCGGCGATGAGAACTCTGAAAGCGCCTGATGCCTTTTGGACAGTACAGTAGGGGTTTGAGAGCAAAGCGCTGCTTTTCTTTGTATGTTACAAGCTGTCTCTGTGGATTAATGACTCACGGTGGGGTGATCTCATCCCAGAGTAGCAATATTTTAAGGGGAAAAAAAAAAAAGAAAAGGATGTGCTTCACTGACTGAGATGATCTGTAACTAACTTGTGGCCTTCTCTGGAGTATTTGCTGGTTTCTGAGCAGAGGGATGCGATCCTCTGAGAGATGCCTTGGGAATAGCAAACTAGAGTACAGCATTTTGGTTTTTGCAGTGGGAAATTTCTATCAAGCTGGAAGCCTGTTTCATTTTCTTGGTGGATATAGGTAATCATAGTAGCATTTAGTCACTGGAAGGTTTTCTTTGTCCTGCAGAAGCCCCATATTGGGCTACAGAACCACAAGGAGGTGACTGGTTATTTCAGGAGCAAAATGGAGCCAACTACTGGAAACATTTTTCATTTTCAAAATCTACTCAAACTTTTGACAACATGAAACCCTGATTTTATCAGATGATTTCAGAACTGAGTACTGAAGCTATAAAGGATGCAATGTTTGCTTAATAATGCTTAAAAAACAGTGTTCCACAAGTTGCGTTCACTCCAGTGACCCTCTCCTACAACATCAGAGCCAGTGAGGTAGGAAAAGGCTGTATTGCAAAGTTATAAATGGTAGTGTCAAGTGGGAAAAGCCTTTATTGTCATCAGTGAAATGATGTGGCACCTTAATTGCCATCCCTTTAATTTACTGAAGTGTTAGCTGTACTATATTTGTGTATGTCTTTTATTAAATTGTCATAGTACTTGCTGTCAAATATTTAGTCCTGACATTAATCAGTTTGGTTGTGAACCTTTCAGGGCAGAAGACTGCTCTCCTGTTTCAGTGTCCTGAGAACAAGTGAGCCTTAAGCGAGGTTCTTTTGATAGTACTTCATCCTATTCTGGAAGAAACTGTAGGAAACTCTGGCCAGTTCTGATATAAATTTGATGCGTAGGAAGTTTGCAGTATCAGTTTCTTAAGTGAGTGAAGGTAGCTGTGGAGAGTTGAGAAGTTTGAGGATAGGCTGCTTAGAAATAATATTCTGGGTCAGATCACTACAGAATCTGGGCTTGATTATATTTTTTGGAGGCTCACAGTTAAGTTTGCTAAAATGGTGTAGACACATACTGGGTCCTGCCTGTTTCCCTCTGGGAGCTTTATCACCATCCGTCATCATAATCTCCGTAATTTCTACTGCCTGAGTTTTGGGAAAGATAAGACTATTAGAAATCTAAGGCAAAAAAACCCTGAAAAATGGTTTTGTACAGTAAACAAGCAAGGCAGCCTCACACTGAGGAGAGGCTGTTCACGGAAGATGACAGCCGTTCCCATGACAACGCTGAAAACCTTTCGCCATTGGGTATCAACAGGAGAACATCTCCCACGGCAAGTACATGAAGCCAGAAGCTTAGTCCTCATCTTCATAAATCACCCTGCTGGGCGCTGATAATGAGGAATTGCCAGTTGTGCACATGCAGCTTCCCCTTCTGGGCAGCAGCCTGGCTCCAGATGAGATGAAGAGCGCAAATAAAGCCAAAGCACCGGTGAGTTGGATTTATGTAAAAGGGAAATTAAGCTCGACTGATGTTCCTACCTATCCCCGTGCTTGGTGATAGTCGTGACACTGCAAGTGGAGGAGTAGAGGTGAGAAAGGAGAGGAGAGTCTGAACCAGCAGAGATAATTCTGTTCTGTAAACGTCTCCTGTAGCTTAAAACTACAAACCCAAATATTATGAAGATACTCCTTTTTTCTCTTTTAAACAGTCTGGTTCTCCCATTCTCGAGCTGGGTGAAATACATCCACTTATAAAGACCATTCTATGTATTTTGCAAATCACCACCTTTTTCGATCCACAGGGACATGCAGGGTCTCCAGGCTGCTGCTCTATGGTACCCGCAATTGCTCTTGTCCCATGACGCATGAGCAGAACTCACTGCGACAGTAGTGAGCCCGAGATGCACGCTCAGGACGTGCTTGGCTGCATCTTGTGAACACCTTAAATTGCTATTGAAAGGTAGAAAGGTGGAACCAGGGTGCAATTTGTCCATGTCTGCTGACAAATACCCCATTACCCTTTTTTGGTGAGTTCAGGCACAGTATGTGACCCCACGCTCCTTCAAAGCCGTGGGTTCCACATGCTGGTCCATGCTGGAAAAGAGGTGCAAGGTTTCTTTTTATGACCATTCCCTAATCCTCAGGGCTGAATAGCTGATCCCGTGCAGAAGTCAGCACTGCTCTGTCTCTGTACACTGTACTTTTGCTGTTCCTTGCTGTGCTCAGTGCTTGCTCTACTTGAGCTCTGTTGTGGCCTTTCCATACTACGAATTGTGTGCTTTTGAATTACAGGAAGGGTGTTGCAGGGTGATGCCAGCACTAATGGGCTTTCACCTTCCTCCACTTTCATAACAATCCTCAGACCAATTAACCAGTTCTTGATTTATTTCTTGCACCGTGTTTCAGCTGTTAACAGGCGGAGCAGAAGGTGTCTGAAAAATGGGAGTTGCTCGGCTCATTCTGGTGGTGGTGAAAGTTGATGCTGCTCTGGTTTGCCTAATCCTGTGCCATACTGCTCAGCCACAAGCTAAGGCTGATGTGCGAGTGCTCAGAGCTCCTGTCTTGAGAGCACAAAATGCAACTGGGTGTCTTCCCCCTCCAAGTGCGAGTGTGTCTGTATCCGTGGTGGGCTCCCCTGAAGCAGCACCTGTGAGCCAGTTCAGCACCCTGGCTGCTGGGATAAGTGGTGGGATGTAGGAGGCAACAGTCGTCGGTTATGTCAGAAGGATACTAGCTGGAGAAATGAGGTTTCTCCGACGTGACGGAAGGATGCTGTTATTTTCCTTCTCGCTGTTTTAACTGTCAAGCAGCTGGAGGCAGTTTGGAAGCAAATCCCTGAAATGCTTTAACAGGAAGGGTGGCTTAAGGCTCGATTTCTGTTCAAGGGGATAAATGAGTGAGGAGTTCCACAAGCGATGCTCAGGCACAGTGTGAGTTACCTTGCCCACCCTCTCCCCCTCTGCTCCCTGCTGGGGCATTGGCCGTGCTCCTTTGGGCACAGCGGTGTGGGCACACAGCCTGTAATCACTGGTGGGAAGAGTTGATCACAAGTCGTTATGAAATCCCAAAGCCGTGGAGCTTGTGTCTGCCTGGCTTTCCCCCTTGGTCTGTCTGTTCAGGGTGAACCCTGACAGGTCCATGAGTTCGTGTGCTGAGCTCCTCTGCGTGCTGCACTCTGAGTGTCATCAGCCCAATTTGGGAACAAAGTCAGGAGCCATTCATCTTTCTAAGGCAGGAAAAAAGCTTAAATATTTCCAAGAAAAGCACTGCTGTTTATTATGCTGGACAGGCTGGAAGGTCGTAGTTACAGCGTGTACTGAGGACTGACAGCCAGCCCCAAGACACAAGCACACGAGCCCCCAGAGCACAGCCATCACCCAGGGCAGCACGCACATGCAGGACAGAGAAATGCAGCGTGAGGCTGCCTCTTTTTGCCTCTAAGAGCTAAACAAATGGAAAAGGAGCTGTGTGGTGAGAAAGGGAGGGCATTCTGGGCAGTGGGGGGAATATCAGGGCTTTATGCAGGAATAGGATCCCCTAGAAATGAAATTATCATCAGCTGGGAGGTTGCCAAAATGAGTTGCAGTGGTGTCTGCACAAAATGACCCTTTATAGCCATAAACATGCTACCAGCATGGGTCTATGAAATATTAACACTTCTGATGTAAGACACACTGTCTTGTCTTCAGAGCTGCCTGGCTGCTGGGAGAGACACGTGGCACCACCCTTCTGCCCTGACAGGGGCAGGGTGTTTTCGGTAGGCCAGAGAAAACCTCCCTGGCAGGCTACCACCCTGTGAGGCATGGTTTGATAAGAAAAAGGCAGGGGGAAAAAAGCGTCATGGAAAAGAATCTGCAAAATTTCCATCTTCTGCCACAGAAGAGTGGAGTGCGAACTGCAGGACCTGGTGAACATAAACATCTCCACTTCCAAAAACCAGTTAAGCTTTTGCTGTCAAACAGCAAACGTCAAAACAGAGGAGTGAGTATATATGCCAGCCCAGCCAGCCCTAGAAGTGCCCCGGTGTGCGTCACTGCGGCTTCGTTACCCACTGATGCTGCTTCCTTATATGAGCATTTTCTTTGAAAATACTGTATACTTGGAGAGCACAGAGGCAGATCAGGTTTGTCTCCTATAAAGCAATGTTCATGCCTGTTTTGGTGCTCCAGTCTCATTGTTTCAGTAATCCAATAGATCTTTACCTGGTTTCAGTTTTTGAAGGTCTCAGTGATTAAGGCCTTGTACCTAACGGGAATTTCTAGAGCAGATCTTGAGAGCAGTTTCCTTGACTTTAACAGGACTGCCTCCACTGGTGAAGTTAACCATACATCAGGTATCAAGGGAAGCAGAGGTCATCTTTGACAGCGTCTCCCGTACATACAGCCCTTGCTGATGGCAGCTCAGAGAACGAGGCGGATACCCTCCTGGAGAGGCCAGAGGTAATTGACTCTGAGCTAGTTCAATTTTGAATGTAAGTGGTCTCTACTTGCCAGCAATAGTTCAAAATTTATGTAACTCTTAATCCATAAAGTACTGGGCAGAATTTACTGTGTACTTATCATGTATGGAGCAGCTGGCCTGCAAGCCAGTTGTGAGCTTGATAGAAGAAGGATCCAGCACATAGATCGTGCTGCTTGAGATGCTGAATGTGGGAGAGGAAGGGCTGTGTGTGAGTCTGGGCAATGGGCTGGTGGCAGAGGGCATCTCCTGAGCCTGTCCCTGCCTGGCTGTGCTGTTGCATTTGTATCTCTTCTGGCTCTTATCACGTTATCAGTACTCCAGGAATAGCTGGGAGTTTGGTTTGTTTATAATGTGGATGGGCTTTTCTTTCTTTTTTCCTTCAAATGAAAATGATCCCCAGGGTTCTTGGTGAACAACGGCCCTACCTTGTGTAAAATCATGAGCATCTAACCTGCAGACCTCGGGTGCAGGCTCACAAGGCACGTGTGGAGCTTTCTGTAGCAGACCAGCTGCGTGGCTTAATTTCTGTGTCAAAACACAAGCGTGGCAGATGGGAGCTTTGGGTTTGGGAATTCATTCAGCTCCATTAAGATTTTTTTTTTTTTTTTCACAATTAGAATTGCAGTATTAATGGTGGTTAACAGAGGTTTCCTAGGAACAGAGATGACAATTAAAAACCAAAGTACAATAAAACTGATGTGATTGTGGGTGTCAGAGGGGAGTGTTTACCATAGCTGGAATCAGTAACTGATGTTACTAATGTAGAGACATTGACGTGTTGGGGTGCATTACAGCTGCCCCCAGTTGGAGTTTGAAGAAGGCAGAATCCTTGGAGAAGGGAGCGCACACGGGGAGGAAGCAGGACAGCACATCTGCTGCCTGCCTGGTGTCGGGGACAACCTGAAACAACAAATACGCTCCAGGCTTTCTCACCACACAACTGCCATGTGAGCCCTGAGCTTCACTGAGCAGCACCGAGTCATAAGTAGTCATGGGAATAAATGCGTTCAGTAAGTCATGTCACAGGGAGTGACGGGCAGTGTCCTCTGCCTGCTGGCTGGCGGAGAGCAAGGATGCTCGGCTGGAACGGGCAGACAGGGAAGGGCAGGAGCAGGGCGTGGAACTGCTCTCCTAATAGGTAGCATGAGAAGCGCTCTATAATGTTGTTTATCTCCAAATGCGCCTCTGTCTGGCATTTCAAGCACGCAGAAATGGCTTCCAAAGCAACCACACAAAGTGCTTACTACATTTATGTATTGGGAATGGTTTATTAAACAGCTGTAATTGTGCAAATGCAATGGCAAATATGTTCGCTTTATAGTAGTACATTTCAGTGAAAATGGCTTAATGACTGTATTGAAGTCGTTTACTGGGAAATGTGGAAGTCGTGCAATTAAGCAAATGCATTTTCCAGGATTACGATCATCCAGTTTTCTATAGATCCTGTATGGCTGCAATGGATTCATTCAGTCCTTTGCACCCTTGCTGAGAAGTGGATGGATGTAGCATAAATATGGAGTTTTCCTTCTGGCTTATGGATATGCAAAAGCAGTTGTCTCTGTCTTCAGCCTGGAAAGTAACCTCACGTCCATGGGAGAGTGCGGGGCAGGCTGAGGTTTCTCTAAAACCAGGCAAGTCCTTTAACCCTCTCCACAAGTGCACAGCCAAACTGCAAGACAATGTACGTGAAGGGGTCCCTCCTTTGCCTGTCTCTCGGGCTGTCTTCTCGTCTCCTGTGGTCGGGATTTGATTAAAAGCCAATCACAGCAATGTGTTTGGGGTTCTGGAGAGGAGCGTGAGGTGATTAGGAGAAGCAGCTTTTGCTTGAAATCCGGGGGAAAGGTCCTATGTGGAATCAGTGTGACAAGTAGATGCTCTTCAAACTGATCAGCTGCGGGAGTTTCTAGGGTGGGGCAGAGTTTCTTCCTCTGTATTGTTCTTCGTGTTGCCATCTGACACCGAAGCACCATTCCCGGAAAAATCTCAGTTGCTTAGACCAGAGGCTTCCCACAAAACTGGGTGGGAGTGGATTTTCCAAAGGCTCTGAGGCAAGTCAAGTAAAGCTGGACATTTAACTGCCTTCTGCGCTTTGAGCAGGCAGAACCCAATGAAGGTCAGTGGTCTCCTGGGGGCACAGGTTGGGCCCACCCAAACCACAGAGATAGCTGCTGGTGGGGCCAGTAGCGTCCACCCTGGATTCACAAGGGGTCTGGAAGGGTGTAAAATGACCAGATCCACAAAAGAGAGAAATGTCAGTTATGGAAGGTTTTTGTCAGCATGACTCCACCATCTATTGATCAAAGGTGAGAGGGAAGAGGGGTCAGAGATGATTTAAAATCCCAAACTACGGTCAGTTCTGCTTGCTCTCAGATCTCTGTCCCCTGAGCACAAACAGAGGGAAATCAAAACCCGTTCTCAAATCATCTCACGTTCAGTCTCCTCCTTGACCTCTGGCATAGGGGGGGAGACAGTACAGCTTAATAAGGAAATTAGTTTTATACGGGCTCCTGGGCCTGTAGATAGTTACGTTATAATTGACTGTGTTAATTTGTGTGCCTATTTTGCTCCTTTTTTTTAATCTTTGCATCTATTAATTATTGCAGAGCAGTTCCTCCTGATAACTCCCCAGCAGTTTGCGCTGCTGTTCTGAAATTATAAAATGATATAGTTGGCAGAATGAGTACAGGCATGTACAGTTAATTGGGTTTTTGCAGAAGGAAATTACATAGTATAATAATATCCCTGGGGTGCCACAGGAAGTGCAATTTCTTATTACTTTAGTAAATGGGATTGGGAGAATATGAGTTTTGGATTATAAATTGCCTCGGAATTTACCCCAAAGTTGCAGAGGCTTTCAAACCCCTGTCACTGAGCCCTGGTGTCACAAACCCACTGCTGTGAGGTCCCCTGTTGCTTTTTTCCCCCAGCTCATTCACTGAGCTAAGAGGTTTAGCTGCAGAGTTCCAGGGTCGCTGATCCGGTTGGGTGCTCTCTGCCCCAAGTCGCAGGAATAACGCTATCATGAAACAACTGGTGGGTCATGGTGGGTAATGAGCTGAGCTGTGCAAACCCAGGGCTTTGTTGGGGGGGGGACAGACCGCTGCTGTTTCTCACCTCTGTTTTTAGAAAGTAGAATTGGACAGAAGTCCAATTGAGGAGGTTTTTCTAAGTGAGAAAGCTTGATGAGAATGAATGTTTTTAATTTCCTGATAAATGCAAGTCTCAAAACCAAGGTTGTCCCCCTCCCCAAATCTGAATGTATGATCATGGGTCAACTTGAAAGGTGTTACAAAAGCTTGGGTAGTTTTGGTGTCTGTGAAGGCTTTCTTAAATAAAAGCATGAATAACTAGAAGGAAATTTGGAGGGTAACTGGAGCTTGAAAGTTTTTCTTTTCACTGAAAGTTTCTTTCTTTCTTTCTTCTTAAGAAGCCATTTCCTTTGAAAAGAACACCTCCTCCCCTCAAAAAAGTTTTAGTCACAAATCTTGATTGTTGCTACCTGCTGCCTTAGCTGGAAATGTCAATAATTTGATATCAGCCTCAGCACTTTGATGTCTCACAAGTGCTGCCAGCTGCAGCACGATGGAGAGACTTGGACCCTGATTCCCGGTTCAGCTCCTGGCCTCCTGCATGCCCCCGAGACCACAGCTCTCTGCTCTTCTGTTTCATCTTCCTAGCTGTCAAAGGGGGATGTAAACTTTACCATTTCTGTGAAGGGCTGAGTCTCTCAGCACCATGCTCTGGATGCAGGCAGCATGCTCATTTCTTCCTGCGTAGATATACAGTGTTCAGTCTCCTCCAGCCCTCTCCACTAATCTCATTAAAGCTCTGTTTTTATGAGTTGGGGATTTGTAATTTTTTTTGTTGTTCTTGCTGCTACTGCTGGTTTTCTGCATCACCACTCATTCTTATAATTAAAGTGACAGCTCTTGAACTAGTATGTCAAAACAGCACAGTTGAGGCAGAAAAGTACTGGGAAGATCATCTTTAATCAGACAACAATGATTCATGTTTAGCTGGGTAGATGGTAAGTCCTAGATCTAGCTGGCTCACAGTGAAGTTTCCCCAAGGACAGAGTGTTGTTAAGAGTTCTGAACAACTGTCTAGGCCCCACCACTTGGGGTTTTTGATGGAAACTATTTAATATGCAGTTTCTGTCATCATGTCAGAGCTCTAGCTGGGGAACTCTGAACCCTAGCAAATGTTTTCAGACTTATTTTCTAAAAGCTGTACAAAAAAAGAAACGTCAAGGAGATGATTTTGGTTTGAAGATCAGTTGAGCCCTCCAGCTTGGTTGGAAATTCATTGTTTCCAGGAGTCCCAGCTCTTTGTTCCCCAGTCTCCCAGCATCACAAAGACAGGTACGCTAATCCCGAGGGTATCTCAGTGGAGAAATCCCAAGTGCAGGTAATGTTTGTGGCTACACAAACTGTGCATCTCCACTGTGGTGCGGGGCCAAGAGGGACTCTGAGGGCAGAGTGACACAGGGCTATGCAAGCACCCCTGGACCTTCTGACTTGCTGTTTGCTCCCAGTCCCAGTCTAGTTCTTACCCTTCCTCCTTGTGCTGGTTTTGGCTGATTATGGTTATTACATACCATTTATGTCATGCTCAGGTCCCACACTATCCAATATATTCTCATTATTCACCCCACCCTTCCCATGCTTTGATAGAATACACAGATATCATTCCCCTAGTCTATGGATCACCCCTGTAAAATGTCCACTGAGTTAATGTAGCCCATGATTTTGGGCTCCATCTGTTATAGCGGTCACTTGGGACAGGAGAGGTGGTGTGTGGCATGGAGTTATTGGATACCAAAGCCAGCTAAGGTCGGATCACTGCTGCACTTGCACTGCTTCTTGTAAGGCTTCTCCTCCACTGACTGGTTCATGTGGTTTCTGCTATGGTAATTCCTGTAACATGCAACTCAAATTCCGGGTTACAAAAATTTAAAGGTGTTTCCATTACAATCTCCACCCAAGGTCCCTTTGGACCAGAGCATCGGGTTTAACATTGCAGTGAACTCCTCCTGTTGCCCCTGCTCCAGCTTGGACTTATCCACAGGCTGCAGCCCCTTAGGGGTGTACCTGTGCCAAGTGGAGCATGATCTGTGAGCCACAGTTGCTTTGAGGTGCACCTACTCCAATGTGGCCTTACCCATGGCTACAGTCCCTCCAGGGGTGTACCTGCTCTGTTGTGGGCTTATCCGTGGCCACGTGCTTTGAGGTGGTCCAGCATGACCTCATGCACAGCCACTGATGTTTCAAGGTGTACCTGCTGCAGCATGGATTTATCCTTGGGCCACAGTCCCTTCAGAGGTGTACCCTTTGTGGCATGATTGTAACTGGTAGCATCCAACCAACAAGTACTTATTTTCCCTTAGGCTACTCTGCCCATGGTTAGGGAGATGCTGTAAGACCCTGGGGTGGCTGGAGACACATCAGGGTTATGCAAAGATGTCTCAAGGGCTTTGTTTCACCTTTGCAACTCTGGAGCTGAGGAAAGGGGCTCAGCCTTTGGGCTGACTCAGAGAAGACTCTGAGCTCTTGCTCATTAAGGTTCTTATGTCTCTCTGGGTTAATAATGCTTCTTATTACAGCTTTCCACCTGAAACTCTCCTCCTCTTTTGAATGTCTCAGTCCTTCTGCAAAGGCTTGGTGAATACATATGGAAAATAAGCCCCTGCCATGCATTCAGCTGGCCTTGTTTGACTAGGGTCTTTGAGGTAGACCCATGGGAATTAGGACTATTTCCTCCATTGCTCATTTAAGATGTCCTGTGATTCTGCAAAGAGATACCATGGCAGCCTGTATGTGGGGAGGCCTTTAAATTTATCCTGCTTACAATGGCTGCTCTCCAGCATCCTGGTTTGTAAGGTACAAGAACCCTGGATTGTTGGCGACGTGTTTACATTGCCTTGAGTAAACTTTCATTCTTGACCAGAGATTTGTACTTCATTACGTTGGTATGTTAAATGCAGTATTTATTTGCAGTGCCATGCAATCTTACAATAATAACATTTGATGATGCTTAAGATTAAAAGGCTCAGGTTCCAACAGCAGAAAGAGTTTCTAACTGGAAAAAATCAGCCCTCCAGTGCTCAGATACCATATACTACTAGCCTGAGCTAACTGTTTTCCAGTAGCATCTGTAGCACTTGTGAGAAGAATCTGACCTTTGTGAGAAGACCATCAGAGCAGACAGCCTGGTGTTGGTCTGGTGTGGCAGCTTCTGCGTTCCCGTGTCTCCATATATATGAATGAAATCTTTAATTTCAACACCTGTGATTGGTAAATATATATACTTTAAGTGAAAAAGAGGAGTGAGCAGGTGAGGAGTGGCTGTTCTTTGCACATGTGCTGCCCTGTGGAGAAACAGGAGTTTGGTCCTCAGGTACAACAGCTGGAGTAGTACAATGGCTAAATGAGGATGCTTTGGGCAATCTAGGTGCTGCTAGGATCTCTGCCAGAATGGAGATGAATATACATGACACACTTGTGAATTGCTCAAAGAAATTAGTGGGTGGAAGGAGAAGGGGGAAGGTGGGGCTGCTTTTTTCTCCTGTGCTCTCATACAGTGAAGGCTGATGACTGGGAGCTATTGAAATGCTTATAATTGTCTCATTATAGACAGAAAATGTAATTAAAAGGGACAGCAATCTTTCTCCAAATTCAAACCGCTGCAGTCGATCTTTGAGAGGAATTTTGGCTACTAGCACAGGTGGTAATGTCCCAGCAATTGAACCCAATCTAATGTCGGTGTCAAACTGCTAAGGATAAAAAATGAGTTCCCTTCGGATGCCGCATGACAGAGCCTGGAGGGAGGAATGGGAGTGTGAACGGTGTGCAGAGCTCGGATGGGATGGGACAGGCAGCCCAAATGCGGGAGCACGGGAGCACCCACCAGAGGTGGGTGGTCTCTGCCAAGTCTGTCCCCCCTGGGTGCTGCCTTGCCCGGAGACGGAGGTAGGACGGGTACACGGAGCAGCACACGATGCCGTCTGCAGATGGCATCGAGTGTATTGTGTTTGCTGGAGCTGAGCAGTTCAGCCAAGTGTTGCTCCAGGACAGTAAGCAACTCACATCTTTGTCTTGTTTTGCTTAAATGTTAAAGCAATTCCATGTCCTGGGAAAAAAGGATGTTTCTTGAATTTGTCAGCAAAGCTGAGATGTGTATGAGCTGGGTGAAAACATGCACCCTCGGAGGCACTCTGTGGCTGTTTCCCTCTCTTGCTCGGAGAGGGGTGGCTTCAGGCAGCTGTGTCCCCTCCGTGCAGCAAGGGAGAGGTTCATCCAGGCTTGCAGCAAGCAGCCTGGGTAGGTGCAGACTTAGTCCAGCACAGCTCTTTGGTGCTTTTCAAGACTTTTAGGAAGAGCTTTAGTTCTTCAGAGCACTGAAATTGCAAGGAATTTGGTTTCATATTCTTCAGACGTTATGAAGGTGCACAAAACATTTTTGGTGGAGTAACCCAATAGGACTTGACTTCAACCGTTGGTGTATTTTCTTTGACAGAAAATCTACAAAACTCTCCTCTATCCTTCATTCATTTACGTGTGTTGCTTTTCTTCTGGGATCAAAAGCAGAGGAGCTGAAATGCAGAGAGAAAATAATCTTCCTGGGTTTTCCTCACCCCATGAAAAATGGGGTGGTTCACGTTACTGCAGGTAACAGAAGTCCCTTTACCTGTGGGACTTAGTGCCTCTACTTCGGCTTTAGCAAACGGACTGGCTGATGCAAGTAGGTTTTTTTGTGTTCAGCCAGAGACCACCACCGAAATTATTTACTGCTCCTCTGTTAGGTGGGGGCTGGCGGGTCAGGAAACCCTGCTCAGAAAAGCCTGTGCGTGGGTAAAGTATTACTGTGGGAATTAGTGGAAGGTACAAGCTCAGGGTACCTGGCTCATCTGAAATGTGCGTTCGTGGTCTCTAAGACTTCATGTGTCAACTTTGCAGCCTGGAAAGGGGAGGATGCTGAAGGAGAGTGAAAGGAAGGAATTAACAAGAAAAGTAAAATAGCTAATTTTTTGTTTCATCTCCTGAGACACGAAAGAAGATTTTTGCAACTAATGAATTATTTCTGAAAACACTAGTAATAGCTGCAGGCAACGTGAACTTCAAGTTTCCCAATGAGCAAGCGTCACTTATGTACTGATTTAAAATTCTAATGTATTTTCATTTGCAGTCGCTCAGCTCTAAGTTGACTGGGGGTCTGGAAAGAGGCCAGAAGAAGTAGCCGTATTTCTGACAGTTTAGTAATCTCCTTAGATGCAGCAGCAGAAAACAGTGGCCGGATCCTACTGAAGTCTGGAGCAACCAATTATCTCAGCAGAGAGGCTCCAGAGCCCTTCATTAGCACCGGGGACGTGGGGAGTTTGTGGTTGCTGCAAGCACAGTGGTGATTTCAGCCTCAGCAGAAGCATCAGTTGCGTCATAGGTTAAACAGCTCTGCTGCTAGTTAGAAATGCAGGGTGGGACCCCAGCCCTGCTGAGAGCAACGCAAGTTTTGCTCTGGACTTCAGACACACTGGGATTTCTGCCTCCTTTTCAAAGAAACCCTACAGCCAAGCTAGAGTTAAAACCCAGTCAGGAATGTGGAGTGGAATACAGGAATCCACCACCCTGTCCCCAGGTGGGAGGGTGGTGATTTGAAGTCCCACCTCATGCCTGGAGTTGATGCTGGTGGCCATCGGCATCATGGGGTAGAGGGAAGGCGCTGCTCTGGCTGCGTCTCCAGGGCTGGGTTGGCATCCCAGTGGCACTGCTCAGTGACTGAGGGATGTGTCATCCGAGAGAAAAAGAGAAACAGATGGTAGAAGGAGTTACAGTGGGAGGAAAACCCAATTAGAAGTCCCAGCATGGTTTGTGGTAGGGATATAGATCTTATACCTTGAGTAACAGCCAGGAAAGGAGAGGCACCCAGCTTTTTCACCCATGGTGCAGAAAAATCTTGTTTCAGGCAGAGAATGATATTGAAAAGAAGCTTTTGCAAAGCTTTTGAGAGATTCTTTTCTGAAGGGAGAGCTAATAGGAGAGCTACATAGGGGAGAGACAATAGGAGAGAGAGAGAATGTGGGCTTGTTATTCCAATGTAGGGAATCCTCCCTGGGCGGATGCTTAATATTTAAGACAGCAGCCTGGGAGTTGAAAGTCTGTAATCTCACCCCTGGGTATATCCCCAGCCCCTCCTGTCATAAACACCCAATATCTTTGGGGACACTTGCTTCGGAGTAGCCTACTTTGGCTGTTCAGAAGTTAATTTTCAGAAGCAGTGGGCACTAATATGGGCTCAGGTTGGGCAGCCAGCACCTCTCAGCCTCAGTTGTAAAATTCCTCGTCGTTGAAACAGCATTTGTAAGTTTTCACTCTGTACAGGGACCGGACACCAGCTCAGAGGGGTGGGAAAGCCGGGAGGAGGTGGTGGTGTGATTCACAGCCTCTGATGCGGGCTGGGATGTGGTGAGGAGCACTAAGTGAGGGGTGACCAGTGTGCCTGGTGTCACAGGGCTCCGCTTGCTCCCGGTGGTGGGAAGGCTGACGGTGTTGCTTGCACGCAGGGTCCCTGCTGAGGTGGCAAAGCAAATGCACAGTTTCTGAGTCCAGAGACCGTGAAAAGGCTAAAGAAAGCATATTCAATGCTCTCAGCACGCACCAGAGGATGCTGGCCTCAAAACCAGCTGGGACAGTGACTGTGGAAGAGAAACTGTTCTAACAGGGGCTCATGGGCAGGATCATGTGTCCAGAGCAGGACATTCCCCTTCCCTGACCCTTGCAATTTGTGCATCTGGGTATTATTTAACTTGCAAAATACAAACCTTAAATGTCAGAATATATCCAAGCTGTGTTTCCCTGTGCAGTCCTTGCACTGTTGTCGCTTTGCTCCAGCATTGTTTTGGAGCGTGACTGCCGCAGCCTGCCTCCAGCCATGCCCAGCCGTCGGGAGAGCAGGCGACGGCACGACTGCTGTGCTGGTGCTTTCTCACTTTCACATGCTTGATTTGCTGTCAAAGCAATCTTTTCTTCCCATACAGCTCTGCAGTCGGTAGCGGTGTTGCTTTGCAGGTGAACTGCACAGTGTGTACTGAAGCATACTATTTATAGGAGGGCAAGGTGTCTGTTTAAGGGATGGGGTACATGTTCTGGGAGCAGGATGAGAAAGAGGGACTGAGCGAAAGAGGATGAGAGATTTTTTATTTTATTTCCTGACAGAAGGGCTAGGGAGTAAAATCAGAAAAATAGTTCCTGAATAACATGAGATGTGGTAAAATGAACGTATTTTTGTTTATTCTTTCTCACCGTGAGCATTTTTTCCATGAAACTATATTCCTACCTGGTACTACACTATTCATTACCTTGCTGAATACACTGTGTAGTTCTCAGATCCCTAACTAATGTTAATAAATGGCTCTCGTGAAATAGATACGTGTTTTCTCCCTATTGAAGGGTGCTCAGGAACAAAGGATCAGAGCTAAATATAGGACCAGAGCTCAAGCATTCTAGGCCTCACTGTTATGCTAAGAATCATAGAATCATAGAATGGTTAGGGTTGGAAGGGACCTTAAAGATCATCTAGTTCCAACCCCCTTCTAGTCATCCTAGACGCTCATAATAACAACACCAGTGGAAATGACTGCCCATCCTTACAGCCTTTTGCTTTACATATAAAACTGTGAGAAATGCTGTTCTCTGAGTTTATTCTGGAACACTATGAGACTATCAATGGCACAAACTATTCACGATCTAAGGCGTACCTGAAGAAAACTGCAACAGAGCATGGGATGCTTGGTGTCCTGGCAATCCTTTAAGCACCCCAGTATCTCTATAAAATCTTCCTATAGCTCTGGTCCAGTCAACGCAGCATCCTATCTCAGCTTCCTTATTTCATCTACCCTGGCACCAGCGTACCAAAAGCATTTAGTTGGGAAACAAGCACTTGCAAAATCCTTCCTTCACTTTCTCTTAGTTTTTGTTATATGAATTCTATATTTCCTGGAATAAAGGCTCTGAACTGCTGAACTCAGTCTGTTCAACCCAGCTAACAAGCTCATTTATATTAATAGGAAATCAACTGTTCCTTTTTGCTGGATTCCCAGTGGAGCAGCTGGTGGTCTGCTTTTTCCATGCAGCCATCCTACTCCATACTGAAATGCCTCAAAAATATTTGTGTGCTAGAAAATGTTAGTGGAAACCAACACTGCTGATGTGAAAAACAAATAAATAGAGAAACCCACAGATTCTTCTGGTCAATTAGACCTCCAGAAAGTGGTCAATTGTTTTGTATCCTACCAGATAGCACCTAATAGCTGTCTTCCAACAGCCTTATGGCTTTTAATGACTAATCATAAAAAAAACCCCAAACAGAACAAAACAGAGTTAGAGCTACGGTCACATTATTTGCCAGAAGCTTGTATTTAGGAGTTTGGATGTAGTAACTATAACCTATCAGACCAAGACATCTTTCCCTTCCCTAGCCCAGCTGGTCAGCACTGGCTATTTGGGGAGGATGTATAAGAAAAGCTACACAGGCTACTCTACTCATTGAAGAGAATGAATCATTTTTACCTTATACCATTAGCCAAAGGGTTTATATACTTAGTGAACTTACTAATTCTTTGTCTTGGACTGTGATTTGCTTTTCTATTTAGTTGCCATTTAGAGTGTTTGAACTCTTTGGAGCTCCTGGGACATCCAGACCTTCCCATAAGAGGGGTGGGCAGCGCACAGCTGGTCTGAGGCTGGGGAGCCACTGTCGTCTTGCAGGTGGAACGGGCACTGTAGCTGCCCCAGGGTAGCATTTGGGCCCTAACGACAAGCAGATTGCACATTTGCATAACGATGCAAATGAGTGACCTGCCCACAGCAGGAGTGGCGTGTCCCAGCCCCTGGTTACCGATGTACAACATTGGACATTAGCCATGAAGGTTAGAGACGGGGCATCTTCCCATCCTTCAAATAAGCCTTGGGAGTGAGAGCCTCTCTTGGGATTTGCTTCCCACATAATGTTGCCTGGGGCACCGTGCTGGGGGCAAGGGCGCCCCGAGCTCCCAGGTGGGGTGGTAAACCCTGTGGTCTGCTCTCCTCCTTGGTGTGGCTGCAGTTACCTCTCTCTGCGGCTCAGCTAGACCGGTGTTACCCACACTGGGTTGGCTGGGATGGGGTCACAGCACTGACAGGCGGCTGTTCTGCACAGCCACACAAGCACTAAGCAGTACCAGAGCCTTTGAAGGTAAGCACACGCTGGTGTAGCAATGTAGATATTTGACAACTTCTGCCTCAGGCTCCTGCACTTTAGGGACTTGCTTTTTTGGCTTTTCCAGTCTCCTATGATTCAGAAAATAATGTCTCCAATCTATTGTATTATCTGCCTATTAAATCTGTCTGTAAAGAGGAGTAAAACTAGACCATGAACGTCTGTGGGAATTAATTTTTGTTAAATAATTCAAATTTACAGTTTCTCATGCCTGGATCAATCTCCATCTGACTGCCTTCTAGTGTTCGCCTCTCCACCATTCGGCAGGGTGCTAGAAGCTGCATCACTGTGCAGGTAATTTAAAGACTAATTATCATCAAGACATGAAAACAGCATTTTACGTTACGTGGTTTTTTTTTCTGTTCATAGACCAATGCATTTTAGCTTCAGTTATTGTTAACAACATGTCTGCCAACAATATAAAAATGGCACTGAGTACAGCAAAACATAAGCCTACCTTTAGATTGGAGACAGGGGTTCATTGTTTAATTATATAGGGATTAAAGTGTATGACGCAGTGTTGTGCAAATTTGTTCTTATTTTCCAAAGCTAAGGTTAATGCTCAGTGCGCTTGTGTTTCTAACCAGAAACCGCAAACTTTCATTGCTGTGACACATTAGTCTCAGCTTCTGCTTGGATGGTTGCAGATGATACTCTGGGGCAAAGTTACCTCTAAATGCTCTTGCTTGCTGAATGATAATGATGTTGCATCTCCTAGTAGCACAATTTCCTAATGGAAAGTAGGAAGGAAGGTAAATAAGTCAAAAGAAACAGTATGGAAGAACCTATTTCATATTTTATAAGCAGAGAGTTTCCTACAAAAAATTTGTATGGTATTTAAATTGTTACTGACTCTTCTGAAATGATCAAAATATCATCTTGCCAGAGCGTTCCCTACTACATATTTACTACCCGTGTTTAACTGTATGATGTTAGGCAGTACACAGTGCTGTGACATCAGGCCACGGACACAGCAAGGAGTGCCCAGGCACCGGCGAGGGCTCCCTTTGCCCTGCGGGGTAGGCGGGGGGTGAGCTGGATGAGCCCCACGGGTGCTCGGGAGGGGTTACTGGGGCTCTTCTGCCCTGACGTGGGGCATGTGCTCCCTCACCACTTGGGTTTACTTGATTAACTGGTGTCAGGCAGACGTCAGCTTGCGCTGGGTGTTCGGGAAACTGATACCGTGGTTTTGTAGGATCAGAGGATGGTGTGTAACAAGGGAAGAAATAAAAATGCGCCTAGTTTAGCCAAAATAAGACATATCACATTAAAATCCAGCCAAGTGGGAGGAAGAGATAGTCAGGCTACTGCTGATGGAGCCAGAGAGGAGAGTTTGCCTGAGGACATGGGCTGGAAGAGATGAAGGAGAGGAGACTAGCAATGTGAAAAAGCTGCTGCATTTCATTAACCTGTGTAAAATCTGGGAAATGCTTTATGTTCTTGGTAGAACAGTAAATCTACTGCTGTTGGCCCCAGTAACGTTTGGCAGGTGGTGCCTGAAGTAATGCTGAGGCTGGTGCTGAGCAGGCATGACATGGGCTGGGACGGATCCTGCTTTCCACATGCTGGTTCTGCCTTGGGTTTAGCTTAACCTGCTAGTGCATTGGCCTGGTATAAAGCACACGTAAGCGGGCTGAGGGGATGTGGGGTGGAGGGTCTAGGCAAAGCAAAGGTAAGTTTCTGTAGTATAGATGATCTATGAGAAAAATATTTAGTATCTATAAATTTGGCACACAATAATGAACCCCAACGCCTCAGGAGATAGGCATTATTTTAATTGACTTGATAAAGTAAATCAATTCATAGAGAAAACCTCCTTGGACAGTGTAATTACAGATACTGGGTTATAATTCAGGAGCTTGCATGCTCAGGCTGGCAGGCAAATAACAAGAAAAATCATTAGCAGAAAGTGGAAGAGGAAGACATATGTGATAGGAATTTCTCCACTTTCTAGTTCTTCATTTGTAAACTTCCCTTCAAGTTCAGTGCCTTAATCTGATTAGATGTCATTGTCACTGCTTGTTAGGAAACACTCGATTGATCGTTTATATTTTTCTTAAAAAGATCTTTCTAAACTGAAAAGGAACACAAGTAAATGCAGAAACGTGCTGTTAAGGTGCTACGCAGGACTGCTGTGAGATTCACCCACTTGTGCATTTAACTTTCCGGTTTCCATGTGCGAATGTCGTGGCTGTATAGAATAAGATGTAGAACGCTGCACTAGTCTTTTTCATTTGATTCGTATGTGCGGGAGCCCTGTGAGAGTGCGGGGGTGTGGAACCGCACGGTCTGGGTAGAAATGTGTGCTGATTTGTTCTTTTTACATTTTGAAATGGCCATAAACTAAAGGTTCCGTAAATCAGGGGGTTCAGATTAAAGCTTTGAAGATTCTTATGGAAACTGCATTTCAGTATAAAAAAATGTTGATGTAATCAAGTGAAAGAAACTATTCCCGAGCAGTTTAAATTACCTTTGCTCCGATGACTTGCATAATTTAACCAACCCACTGCTTAGTCTAACGGAGAAGAAAACTACAGCGGCTCTAGCAGAAAGTCCAAGTTTTTGCCTCAAGTAGCAGAAAAGCAGCCTGTTTGTCTGGTTTTCACACCCAAAGCTCTTTGTCTCCAAACCTCGGCTGTTCTCCCATCTGCGTCTGGTTCTGCATCTGCACAACCGCACCGTCGCGATGCCGATTTCCCGGCGCCGTGGGCGACAGGGACTCCCGGCGTGCCGCACAGCCCGAATCCGTGCACAGCGGAGCTGGGAGATGCCCCGGTCCCTGAGCCTGGCTGTGGCTACACGAGCTGCGGGTGGATTTTGTCCACGGAGGTTGAGGGCTGAAGCCCACAGGTTTGTTTATGCACTGAATCCGTCAGACTTAAAACAGGAGGTGTCAAGCTCGGCACTGCTTTCCTGAATCACGGTCTTATCCGTGAGCAAATAACATATGTCTAAACCTGCTGCCAGCTGCAATGAGCTAAAGCAGAAGCTCAGTGCCAGCTGATGGTGGTTATATTTTTGGCCAGTATATACGACCATGAAACAGAGCAAATAAAGGCTTTGGTTTTATCCATACCTTTTTATTTATTTCTGTAGTCTGTAGTAAGGGACCATTGCTTTAAAATCCTTAGACATTTGGACATATTTTACAAGACAGTACAGTTTCTGAATGTCACACATTGATCACAGTTTCATACTACTACATGCATATAAAGACACTGATTTTTTTTTTTTTAATAATTTGTTTACGGAAACAACTGGAGAGGTCAATAAACTTCAACAAAGAATGACTAAATCAAAGTTACAAAAAAATGTAAGACGCCAAGTACACTAGTATATGGCTAATGTTGCTGTAATCACCCCAAAGTGCCAGGGTATCGAAACATTGCTTAAATGGGGAGAAAACAGCTGCTGACACGTTGCCCCCGGGGTGGATCCAATGAGGAGATTGTGCAAGACGTGCAGGATCTGCGGGCTGTCAGGCAGAGGCACGAGGCACTGCCCGTCACTCCAGACACACTGAGCCGGGTTCCCCATTGCGCGGGTTGAAAAATAACTGATGTGCAAGGCAGTGGAGAAACCTCTGTGGTGTTCTGCCCTTTCTCAAGCCGGGTCACCGTCGGTTTCAATTCCCAGATACAAAAGCAGTTTGATCCACATCTACTAGCAGAGCCGCAGGAAACTTACATTTGTCCCGTTTTTATTTGTTGTTAAATGTCACATTTTTCTTTTAAAGGGAACACCTCTTTATTATCCTTTCACGACCAGGGATGCTCTCCGCTGCCCTGTGGAGGTTGGTTTTCCTGGGAAGCCCTTGCCTGGGGCTCTCAGGCTGCTCTGCCGGCCCAGCAGTCATCCTGTGCTTTGGGAGAAGGAAGACCTGAGGCTGTTCCCTGGCCCTGTGAAACGCTGAGCAGCTGCGATGTGCAGCACAGCGACAGACCACCATCCTTCCGTGGGCACGGGGTCGTCATTAAACAGCACATACAACAGTGCCTCTTTAAGTGTTTTCTCCCCATTCAGGAACTGCTTCACTGGCCTGATTGAAAAAGCAGGATTCTGCTGCGGTAAGTTGGGGTATATTTTTTTAATTCTAATCTGGTTGGAAAGCGAGTTTGGTTGGTAGCTGTGGCTGGCCTTTCTGATTGCAGTATCATGGCTTCAAAATTCAAAGTAACATGGAGATGCTGTCGGGTCCCCGCTGCCCCCTCCCCTGCCCACCCCCCCGACACACCACTGGGGAACATTTCAATGCAAACCCAATTTTCTGCACCCACCACCAAAAAGCCAGAAAGAATGGGGGTAAAAAAAAAGATAATTCTCAGCCTTTGCCCCAAGCCAACTGATATAAACAAAACAAATCACGTGTGGCTAATGGTACTTAGGGGCAGTGAAACATAAAAGGAAGAAGAGGCATAATGGGCAGAGCTCCTAAATGAACTACAGAGAGTAGAGAAGAATTGATGAAACCTAAAATGGTCTTAAATGTAGATTATCAATAGAACCAGAGGTTGTGACATAATCGAAGGTAACCGGTGGCCCATCTGCCTGTAGTGTCCTCCCAGCATCAGTAAGTGCCTGGACTGAGGACTGAGAGTGTTGAACCATGTGGCTGAGCTTGTGGTCCTGCTGTAGGGACAGTCCTCTGTGAGTTTGGGATGTAACTTGCAGCATCAAGCCCACGAAGAGTGAGCTGACATGGAGGGATGCTCAGTCAAGTTTGGGATGATGTGATTATCATCCTCTTGCTTGAAGGATTCCCTGCCTTCCCAGGCTTTCACCAACCAGTCTCTGCTTCCCATTCCCTCACCCCACTGGTTTCCTTGTAGGTGCTGTGGACATGCACCTCCATCCCTGAGGTCACACAGAGCTTTTAGTTTTCCATTAGCTTTGAGAGATATGGATCCAAATTCTTCACTGGGCTAAATGGGGCACAGCTCCATTGACCTCAGTGGACTTTTACTTACAGCAGCAAAGAATTTGGCATTTCATGCAAATTTGACTTCCTGGCTTCCACAAGGCTCTAGCTTGGGTGGGTCTTTGTACTGAGCCCAGCCTGATTATTGTTTTTGAAGGTAGTGTCGATACAGTCTTGAAAAGACCCCTTTAAAAATGTCAAAGGTTAATCCTTGTTCAGTCCCACAGAATATCAATGGTAGTATTTCTAGTTAAAAACAAAAATTAAGCTTTCTCTTCTAAGCTTCTAGACTGAAGACTTCTTGTGCGATAAAGCCAGAATCAAGCCAAGCAAAATTCTGAGTAGTATTTACAGATATGAACACTTGTGGCACCCTACCATTGGTGTCAAAGGACACTTATTTGTGGTTAGATAACACCAGCAACAATTTCACACCCTGAACGCAGACTTTCAGTTTTCCTAAGGTTTCCTTTGTCTGGCCAAGACAAAGTGTCAGTGCAAGAGCCTAAATCTGATCAGCACAGGGTGCAAAACACATGCTGGAAGATACGTATCTCTTCTTTGAAGGGCTGGTTGGTATTTGGGTCATTTCTGTCGTGCTGTGGGAGGGCTACCTGAAGGGGCAAATTTAGGACTGGTCTGACTAGAAGCTTTCTATGGTTTTGTTGGCTCAAACGAACTTACTGATATGGAAGGTGCCTTTTGAAGGGATTTATGTGATTGTTGATGATAGATATGGCAGGCTACCGCATTAATTGCTTTAAAAAAAAAAATCCCACCCAGTTTTAATGCCGTTATGTGTAAGTGGGTCTTGCTGATACACAGTCACACACACACTCTGCCTGCTGGTTATTCTGGTCATTTGGGTGGTCGTTGGACTTGCTGAAATGTGTGTTTTCTCAAGGTAATTTTGTTTCAGGTTTATTGGCTCGTGTGGTGGGCATCTAAGAAAATCACAGAAGCAGACAAAAGAAAATGGGACCAAAACTCCATCTTTGGGAAAAAAAAAAATGGTCACTGATCAGATTGATGGGTGGACCAAAAGGAAATGTTTATGCAGAGCTGCGGGGCTGGCCCGAAGCTCTTTGTTGTGCTGAACTTCAGCGGGCCATGAGATAGCCTCAGGATGCACCCTTATCTCATGGACTTTGGATTCCATTTACGAGACAGCTCAGCTATGAGGGAGCAAGGGAGATCATTCAGCAAGCAGGTATGTGGAGGGACTTCACCATAACCAAGTCCAAATCTGGTCCCTTTCTGAACATGTACATTCAGGTTTTTACACTACCCCCCCTTCCCCAATTTTTTTTCATTTCTGGATTTTGTCTGGGAGTGAAAACAGAAATTCCAAAACCCAGTGGGAAATGAAAGTCTTGACCCTTTGTTTTAACCCAGGAAAAACTCCCCATGAAGGTGGGAGCTTTGCCTGAGCATTGTCAGATCATTGCCTTAAAATAAGATCCTGAATTTTGATGCTTCTCCCAACTCCATCGTAATTATTAAGACAGTCAGATTCCAATCCTGACTCAGCTTAATCAACATAAATCTGGAAAAACTCCACTGAAGTCCAGGCTATGGCTAACGCTGAAGCCAGTGGCATTCACTGACATTCACGCTGCCACAACCGAGGTCAGAGTCTGGCCTGCCTCTGTGTTTCTCGGAAGGAACATCTTCGTTTCCATAGCCAGTCCCTGGTTATTTTTTAAGTACCACAAACAGGAAAATACGAAAACATGACATCAGACAGACTCAGTGACCTTTCGCAGACGCACTTCCAGGAGGGATGTTGCAGGTGCTTGTTCAGAACGAAAGAAAATAACGACAACAGAAAGGTTAGGGGATCAGCTATGTAAATGAACACCAAGAAAGCATCTAATATATTATTCTGTAATACAAAAAGAAGAAATCTGACTTGATTGCCCTATTATAAATTTGCTAAAAATACAGATATATATTTATATTTTTATATATA
>NW_010263846.1:0-19326 GCF_000690775.1 Eurypyga helias
AAATAAAATAAAATAAAATAAGTTAGAAACTAAATATGCATGTAGCCTCCTTTGTCTCTGCAGGATAAGTTCTGTCCTCCAATCATTTTCAGTTCAACTTTAAATGACTCCTTTCTTTATCAGTATCTCTCTATAATCCCTTTGTTCCATAGGGATGTTCTGTAATACTTCACTGCATGTCTTCTCCCTGCTTTTCTCAAGGGGTTTCTGGTATAATATCCATCATGCATATCTTCAGATGTCCATAAAGCAGATGTCTAAGTTGAACTGTTCATTTTAAGCTTCCATTATAGTCAATGATGAGAAATATCATTCTCAGCCATTATTTCTCTGACTTGTCTCGGCTGTCTACTTTATGATTAAATGAATCATGCCCAGAAAGCATTTAATTCACTCTACAAACTGCAAAGAGAATCTAGGCTGGCTATCTCAGATGTAGACATCCGAGGTTCAATCCACCAGCTCCCTCCAACAGCTGCAGAGCCTTGTCTGTAATGTCATAGTGTAGCTTGTCTGTCCTCCAGCTGCCACTCCAGAAGAGAATGGGTCCCCCATTAATTCTGTGTCATGTCTTCCAGTGTGGAGTGGGTATTCTAGAGAATCAGAGGCTTTCACATGGCACTAGATGATTTTGTTAATGTAGCATAATCTTTCCTCAGATATCTGTTAGGTTTTAGCAGTCATGTTCTAGTCAGTAAGTTTGGATTCAGTCATCATTTGGGTGCCTTTTGGACTGCTCCAGAGCATCTAAGGCATCTATGTAATGCTGGCATTAATGATGTAGGTACTAAAAGAGATTCATGATCTCCCGGGTAGGAAGCTTGAAGGTAGCTGCGGTATGCTAGGCTATGGTAAAGAGCATTAGATATTTATATGAGTAACTGCAAGAATTCTTCAGCCCATGTAGTAAAAGGCTCAATTCAATGTATGCTGTAGGAAACATACACTTTTAAACAGTTGAAATGTGTTTTGATCTGCACTGACCACAGTGCAGGAGGCTCGTTTGTGCTGCATGAATGCCCTAGGGCATTCCACGTAATCTCTGGCAGTCACTTGAGGTGGTCTTTCATGAATCCTATATTACACTTACATGTAACTATACTTTGGGTTAGATGTTTGTGTTTCTGAATCAAGTCCTAAATTTATGAATCAACAGCTGAACTGAGTTGTAGGATTCATTTGAACAGGAACTTAAATACAAAGCTTAGATGCAAACCTATATGGCTGATACAGGAGCAGGCAAAATAAACTTGTGCTGAAGTTTGGTGAGATAAATTGCATCCCAGTCCCTACATATGCTAAAACCTTACAGTTTGCTATCTGTCATGCATATACTGCCTGCATCACCTAGCACCTTTATTGTGTCAATGTCCACCATTGCTATAGAATAAGGTACAATTTCTGTTTTCCTCTGGACATTAGAAGATTACACATGGCTAAGAGGACATCAAGAAAAATGAAGCAGATAGGCAGCCTTAATTCCAAAAAAGCACAACTTTTTACCAAAACATAACACAAAATAACCAACAAAGGAAAAAAACATATCATTTGATCACACAAGTGAAACAGTGGTGTCATAGAAGTTATAAAAAAATATAAAAGATAAATGTAAATTGTTTTTATTTTATAAAAGCAAAACTTTTAGAACAATGAAGAATGTGTTACACTCAGAAATCTTTTCTCTATAGAGAAATTATGACTTTTGGAAGACATTCTAAATTTAAATCTACATTTAAACAGTTTTAATAACTAAATCAACTGGAATCTCTAGTAGAGCCTTTTTCACATTTTAATCTGGAAATAATTTCCCATATGATATTTCTCTGTTGCTCTGGTGGTGGGTGAAAAATCATTCCTTTTTCTAAAACAAACACACAGTTACCTATTTCTAATAGCTGTTTCATGAGAAAGTACTCCCTTGAGCTGATGTCCCCTTTTTACTGTAACTGAGGAAAGATTACTATATGACAATATTTGTTTTCCCCAGGATATTGCTGAATTATAGAATTTTCACAATATAGGGGTTTGATTTCCTCATTCTTTTGTGCCATTAGCATTTTTCTCCCAACATTCTTCATATTTCTTATTATCTTGCTGTGGAAGGGGAAATACAGTCAACAAATAGATAACCGAATTCAAGAGAAATTAGGTATTGTGACCAAATAAAAATCTAGGCAGTTACTATGCTCAGAATTTAGGCCATAAGTCAAGAAATCAGAAAGTGGATGGGGATTCAGAACAGGTAGGTTAAAATCTGGATGACAGTCAGGTAGATAATTGTAAGAAACTGAGAAAAAAGCAAAACTAAGGCAAAGGAAATAAGAAAGGGATTAGAGTTAAGACAACAAGAAGTTTGGGCAGAACTTCAGCTAAGTGGCAATTTAAATAGCAACATCACCTGAAAGGGTTGATATGCATGTCAAATACTGGAATTAAACACTGTTCTGGAGGTAAAAAAGATGAGAACTTCTTTGCACATTTGATCTTCTGGGAAAGGATGGACTATGCAACAGTTTTAAGCAAGTGGAAGAGCATTACTGAGATCTATAAAGTACTTGTACTGGTTTGGGGGTTATGGTACATAGACGTCCTCTTTGTTCTTGAATATCTAGGCTTTGAGATGCCAGTGCTGACAGGCTATTATTCAATTTATAAATCAATATTTTCCAAGTAAAAAACAAACAAAAAACCAAACATCACTCATTCCCCCCCCAAAAAAAAAAGGTCAAGCACAGAAAGGTATATTTTTGAAAGCTTAATTGTATGCATTAAATTGGTATTAAAAGGCGAAGAGGATTTTTCTAATTAATATTTTTCAATTGAGTAATAACTATTTCATTTTAAAAGTACAATATTTACACTGACCACATTTTCTTGGAAAAGTAATAGCTTATAATTTAACAGAACACTGCTGAATATGTGTAATGGTTTAATTATGATGTGTGACAGTGACAGTCAACCACTGACCTGGTGCCTACCTATTGAAAAGCCAAGTTATATCTATTAAATTATAACTGCATGCTATACCTTTTTTCTTAGATAAAGCATTTAGAAACAGAAACGGGTATTGAAGTTAGAGCAGATTTATTGTCACAATGAACATTTACCAACTGTTCTTCACTGTCTGTAGCAAAAAATGTATGCAGATAATTCCATTTTGCAACAGTAATAAGCATAAATAATAAGAAAAAGGGATTTTATTAGTTGCATATTCATTTTATTATTGATATGGTTATTAACTACTTAGTAATTCACTAATGAATCTTGAAGAAGAGACTGAGGAAATAACATGAAAAAGGTGTTTCATTCAAGTTATACGAGTGTCTCTTTCTAGTCCTTTAAGGATGATGTGAAGAAGCCTTACAGAATATATAACATCAACAAGCTCACAGCTCATCAAGTTAGTCAAGATTTGAATTGTTAGATTGATGTCACACAGGTCAATGCCTAGGAAGAAGATGGAATCAAGTAGCTTCTCAGATTGTTACTGGGCTTAATACTTTTGCAATGGGGCCAGAATCTTCTTTTTTCTTGCATTACATCTTCATTACAATCTCTCTCTGAGTCCCAAGAGAGAAAAACCTCATCTTAGCTTGCTAACTCCCCATAAATAGTACCTCAGAAAATATTCTTCCACTATGCAGTGCTATTTCTGTAATTTTTTGTGTGCAGTTCCATGTGACACTGGTCTTGAAAGTGCTGGAAACGAATTGGTTTATGCATTTGGTTAATATTCTAAAATGTAAGGTCAATATCTTAGCACAATGGATTGACTAAATATAGGTTTGAATAGAAGATGAAATGTACTCTTGGGATGAAAAAATCTCACTCCTCTACAGCTTCTGGGACATGTACTTTTTTTGTGGTATATATGACTATATGCCAGTTCATGACAGGCTGCATATAACCAGCAAAAGAGATTATTTTCTTCCAAGATATGGTAAATACATCTGGAAATTACACAAGAGACAGTGAACCTGAAGGGGGAAGACACTTCTCAAGGAAACAACTTAATTACATATCAGAATTAATTAAGACACACCTGTCAACATTTTGGGGTTTATATAAGAAATTTGGTTCAATAGACTTATTCTACTGTGGCAGCTGTCTGTAATGGTACTGTGTTTCCCAACTGAAAATTAAGGAACAAGTAGCTCAGGGAGTGATAAAATTATCTTATACACAAGAGATTACTTTTAGCTGATCATCCTGCAGAGTCATTTGCTCATACTCTGAAAACTTTTTTCTTTTTTTTTTTTTTTAATTTGCTGCTGCAAAGATTGACATTTGGGGAATGTTATTTTTTGCTGTTTTTCAGGACTATGAATTGAAATTGTTCTTTATAGCTGCTTCTTTCAAAGCATTTCTTTCTCATCACAAAGAATACTAAGGTGAATAGTCACAGGTGAGTCCAAATGAAAGCCCTTTTCAAACAGCAATTAAGTAACAGCTTAATTAAACAGCTGCAATCTCCCTTTCTTACAACTGAAAGGTAGTATTGGCTCAGATGACAGGAATTTAATGTAGTTTCCAATTCACAAGTTTTCGATTCTTAGTTATTTCCCTTTTTTTGTTTTGTTTGTTTGTTATTACAGTGTCTTGGCTTTTCTGTGGGTCCTTGTAAAATTGCACTGTTTTTTAACTCAGTAGATGCAATGATTTAAGTGCTGTCTCAAAGTGATACTGTTGTCATGACACAACATGCATCCAAACTGCACAATGGAATGGGAAAAGTCACAGAGCTCTTCACCTTTGAAGGATAGTGACTTTCAAAGTCTGCTGTTTGCTCCATTCAGAAAAGACCCAGAAGATTTTGCTGGCTGGCAGAGATCTGTCTGATGGATTTGGTGGTCCCTGCTACAGCTTCTTGATGCATGCTACCGCTGCTGCTGATTGAGGCCTCTGAAGGCCTTAAATCGTACTCAGGAGTATCCACGAAGCAACAGACACACTGTGATGGGATCCTATTCCTTCAAAGGTATCCAGCCTGGAGAAAGATTCATCTCTGGGAAGTGATAACTAGTGAAATACTAGAGCTCAATTCAGTTGCATAAAGGAAAAGGAAGAGCCACATCCTATGAAAAACTTCCAAGTGTGCTGCTCTAGAATAGAGTCCCTTAGATCCTGCTGTTATATCTGCCAGCCCATATAGATTATTTTCATTTTACAACGTATGGCAGTAGCTGTCTAGTCTTAAGCAATTCAGTTCAGCCTCTACTCAAAGTAAGGAATGGAGTTTGGAGAGCTAAGTAGTGGTAGTCTGTTTATTGCTTTGGGGAGATGTTTCATGTATGCAACTCTAAAAACTTCATACAAATTAATAACTGAAAGTAATAGTGCAATAGGTTGAAGTAAGCAAAAAGGCAAGATGATATTTTTTGTTCTCTTATTTTCCAGCATTGTGTAAATCTTCAGAGCAAGGTAAAAATATACTCTGATGTGCTGGTGAATATGTAAAACTCCCTGTAGAATGAAGTACAGAATCAGTCCTTTTCTCTCATATTTTCTTCACCCACATACTCAATAGAAAATAAGCTAATTGTCATCCTAAAAACATCTCTGACGCCACTAGTTGCCCTTGTGCATTATAACGCATGGGCCCAAATCTGTGGTTCTTAATTGAGTGGAACTACCATTGAAAACAACAGGATTTCATTTGATTAAGGACTGCAAAATATGTCCCCATGTGTGCACTTCTTTGTTCATGGTTAGTCAGACAGTAAGTCATGCAAAAGCTCTTTTTAATTACATTTTCAGATGGTGACATAATTGGTTGGAACAATCAATATCTTGCTTGATTCCTGAAGGTGAGACTTTCCAAATGACAGCACTGTCATACTTATTCTGTAACATAAAACCTTGAGAATACTTTTCAGTAGATTATTGATATTTATTATTACTTGCATTCAAATAAATATAAAATAAGATACAAATTTAGATGTCATGGCTGTTTTGGTCAAAATTCTCAAAATATTGGAAATATTTCATGACTGTTGCTTTAGTTTGAGTATACTTAAAACAGATAGACCCCTTTAGAAAATTAGATACTGCCACCACAGAAAAGTTGTACCTAGTACCACGTAACATATAGATACGTGTTTGACAAGTAGGCAGAGAATTTTCATTAATTGCTTTTTTTTTTGGTGGTAGTCAGTTCAAGAAGGGAACAATCTGAAGGAAGTGACTACAAAGGACCAGAAATACAGGCAGTGGATGTGTCACCAGGCAGTGACATCCTCACTGAGGAAAAGATAGGCGAGTAAAAGCTTTTAGCTTGATTTTTAAAACTATGGCAGAAAAAAAAAACAATTGACTTAATGAAATTCTCCTACTAACAGAAATAGTCTCAATACCATGAATTTAGCTAAGCATCTGGGTCAAAAGGGCCAATCATACACATTAAACTTTAGTAGGTTTTACAGTCAGTAAGTTAAGAAAATGAAGCAGTCTCATCAATGTTATTCATCCTTTTGTTCCCGATCTACTATGCAACCTGAAAAATGATCCACTAATTTAATACAGCTCATACTTGGGTATAATCGTTTATTTTAAGCTGTTGGCTGTGTCTGTACTGAAGTTGGGCTTCAAGTTAACTGTTCTAAACCACTGTGATTTTAGGCTAGAAAAGGAAATTGGAGGTGGAAGGAGGTATTTCTGCTTTTTTTAACCCTTACTCCTCTCATGTCACTTACAAGCAAAATTCCTACTGAGATGAAAACGGAAAGAGCTACCTCACATCCCTGAAGACCCTGTGTCTTTGCGATCAGTCTGCATAGTCTGTTGGATGAATGCAGTGCACAAAGTCTGGTATTAACACTTTTATGTATCTTGGGCTTCTTTTTTAGATAAATTCAAGCTTTTTCAAAGTAGGTGTATTTGACTGTTGTAAGGGGTAAACATTTGAAAATCTAATAAACAGGAGTCGCAATAATTTCTGAGTTACAATCAATTGTCTGATGTGTAAATTATTTACTGTACTTAATGACTTGTGGATTGTGTTAACAATAACCACATGCTCTAGTAGAATGTCTTTTGTAATGCATGCTTGTACACAAAGAGTAATAAACCCTGCTTTCAAAATTATATTTTAGCTTCTCTCCCATGTGGCTACTTAAGAAAAACCTCTTAAGAGTAGGATGGTACAGAAAATTATAAAATTGCCTTTGAAAACAGTGTATTCATTACTGATGACACTTATTTCTCAGCATACAGCAGGACTTATGGAGCACTGTGGTTGGAATAAATAAATATATGGTTGAAGGATAAAATCTTCCCTGCCTCCCACGCTCCCTTATCCTTAATGACAGTTGATATGTCCTGGTAAAACATATGCAAGTTGAAATAATGCCATTATTGTACTCATTGAAGTAACATTATCTGACCTCAGCAGATACCATTTCCCCCCTTTAAATAAAAAGGTCATTAATATGGTTTTTTTTCTATAATATTTAGCTGCGACTGCTGAAGCTGCAGGGTGTTTCACCAAGGTTTTTCCTCAAGATGGTGTCACAGGTTCTAATTCTGATGTTAATATCCATGGTAGTGAAGAGTGTCATTGAACTTTATCTGATATTAAAGATGGTTAAGAGAGGCAGGATCAGATCCATGATATTTATGATACTTTTTGTAAGTTGCTGACCTTTCTTTTACATGTAAAACTGTATGCTACAGTTTAATTAATTTTTGAAAGGAGGAGGTCTAAAAGTGCTGTCTGGGAGCTATAAGTTACTTGATTCCATAGCCAAAAATTTAGATTTGCATGGGAAAATGAACAGCACAGGCATAAATTAAACTAAGCCTTATCCAGAAAATAATTGGACTGAGCTTCAATTACAGTAAATAGTAGGCTTAAAGAAGAAACACAGATCTGTTGCATAGCTATGCAGTGCACTGACTATCATCTTCACAGTAAGCATGTGTATTAAAATAGTTATCAGAAAATGTTGGAACTGTACTGTTTCACAGTGAATGAACAGTTAATTTGTAGGAAATATACAGACAACATATGTGCTCATGTGATTATACAGGACACAGATGAGTGACATTCTCTGAAGAGAAAGTTCATGTTAACCAAAAAATAAAAGGTAGTATGGAATACAATATAGAACAGAGAATTATGACCAATAAATTGGGCTTGCTATGTTAGAGCTCAGACAAAGAAAAGCACTGAAAATCTAGCAGCTAAGCAAGTCTCAATACAAATGCCTTAAAATAGGGCATGTTAGCTTGGGCTCAGTGCTGCAATAACTGAAATTTCAGTGGGAGGTTCCTTGGAGTGCTGATGCAATGAACTTGAGTCTACTCATAACACACTATCTGTTGCTACCACATAATAATCACACACAAGAAGCTCAGCATTGGTCTGCAACCTTCAATAGATTGCCTTAAATCAATGTTAAATTATAAATTATTCTACAAATAATTTGGGTACTCTCAATAGTCAAGGTGAGAAGCAGCTTTCTAGGCTGAAGGAGGGCAATACTGCATTAGCATCACATGCTGATCTTACGGAACAATAAGCAGCCACTAGAGACTGGCATTTTCTCAACTAACTTTAATCTCCAAAAGTTAAAGCCTAGCCTAAAGTTATGTCCCACTGTAGCCAATGGAGAAAGCAACCTGAAGAGAGCAACTCATTTGAGTTACCTTAATATGTCTCATAGGACAGGATGAATAGCTGGAATAATGTCTCTGAATGCACTCTTTATAGATGTAACCCAAATTAAGCTCTAGACTCTTTGAGGGACTAGTTCAACTTTCAGCTGTCTTCAGGAACAGGGAAAAGGTAAAAGTGGCAGCATATTTGTCATCTTTACATGCAGATACACATCTGTGCATCTGGAGATTATGCCCTAGGTGTTTAAATTTGGTATGCTGTTCTTTACACACACAGTGAAACCTCTCTGACTGTCACGTTAGGATTTGTCAGCTCAACCTCTGAACAAGGTTCTTTGCTTTGTAATTTTTATTAACTTCAGAATCCTGAAAAAGAAAAAGTTGTTGGTCTCAACTTTCTCAGTGAGAAAATACTTGTTCTCTAGATTTACTTTTTATAATGAATTTGCTGTAGGAAATTATGTACAGAAATTGACTTCCATATTGCATGAGACATCAGACAGACTCTCCATCAATCAGGAAGTAGAGAGCTAAAATATGTATCTATGTAACCTAATTACATTTGTTATTGCCCCTCTCAAAATGTAGGACCTAAATCTAATTGAATTTATTCTTACATGTAAGAGATAAAATAACAATGAACTCAGTTGTTATCCTGATATAATACTGATAACTATAAAAGACAACAAAATCAGTCTCAAAGTATATCAGCTGTAAATTATGTGACAATGTATAAGAAAACCTGTGTTTCAAACAATCTTTAAATCTTATTCATGGCCTTCCTGTCTTCTCCTGTATTCCACTAACCAATGCCATATAGGATTTTTAGAAATGTAGAAACAACATGAAACAGCTGTTACAAATGAATTATTTCATGCCAGTTCCAATAACGAATGTTTTTATTTTATGTTAAAGACTTTTTTACATAGAAAAGATATTGAGAAACTAATATGACTATAGAAAGATTATAGCCAACAATAATTGATACACTTTCAGTATACACTCTACCTGCAGAGAAGTGTTTCTGCATCTCTGCATCTTTGTGCACAGAGAAATCCTAGAATGCTCCCTAAATTCTCCCAACAGTGCTCTTACTTCCCTAACTGATAAACATTTGAATCTTCCAGTAGATTTGATGCCTACTGGACTGGATGAATGTCTGGCAAGAAGTTATCTATTATTTATCATAAATTGGGAATCTTTAATTTAAATTCAGTTGAACTAACATTGCTTACTGGTAAACTTTTTTTTTTTTCCTAAAAAAGATTATCAAACATTAGGCATCCATTGATTCAATGAATGCTAGTCTCACTCTTGACTGATGCTTACATACAACAAAGTGAAGAAATAAGACAGCTGCTTGGAAATGGGACTGACATACCTTTGATTTTTTAGGATCTAAGTAGGCAAATGTGACAGACCCATGTGAAGCTTTATGAAGAAATGGGGATGGTTGCCCTTTAGTAAAATTATTCTCCTTATTCTTCTCTTTTCTCAGGCTTTCAAAGAAGTAGAATCATAGAGTTGTTTAGGTTGGACAAGACCTTTAAATTCATCAATGCACTGCCAAGTACACAAGTAAACTATGTCCCTAAGCATCACATCTACACATCTTTTAAATACCTCCATAGATGGTGACTCAACCACTTCCCTGGGCAGATTGTTCCACTGCCTGACAAACCCTTGGTGAAGAAATTTTTTCTACTATCCAATCTAAACCTTACCTGATGAAACTTGAGGCCATTTCCTCCTGTTCTATCACTTGTTATTTGAGAGAAGAGACCAATACCTATGTCACTACAACCTCCTTTCAGGTAGTTTTAGAGTGTGATAAGGTCTCCCCTGAGCATCCTCTTCTCCAGGCCAAACCACTCCAGTTCTCTCAACCGCTCCTCACCGGATTTGTGCTCTCGACCCTTCACCAGCTTCACTGCCCTTCTCTGGAGATGCTCCAGCACCTCAGTGTCTGTCTTGTACTGAGGGGCCAAAACTGAACACAGTATTCAAGGTACAGCCTCACCAGTGCTGAGTACAGGGGCACAATCACTTCCCTAGTTCTGCTGACCACACTGTTCCTGATGCAGGCCAGGATGCTGTTGGCCTTCTTGACCACGTAGGCATGCTGCCAGCTCAAATTCAGCTGGCTGTTGACCAATGCAACCAGGTTCTTTTCTGCCAAGCAGCTTTGAAGCCACTCTTCTTCATGCCTGTACCTTTGCATGGAGTTGTTGTGATCCAAGCCAGGATATGACACTTGGCCTTGTTGGTTCTCATAATTGGCCTCGACCCATCAATCCATCCTGTCCAGAGTAGGCATGCTGCCAGCTCAAATTCAGCTGGCTGTTGACCAATGCAACCAGGTTCTTTTCTGCCAAGCAGCTTTGAAGCCACTCTTCTTCATGCCTGTACCTTTGCATGGAGTTGTTGTGATCCAAGCCAGGATATGACACTTGGCCTTGTTGGTTCTCATAATTGGCCTCGACCCATCAATCCATCCTGTCCAGATCCCTCTGCAGAGCCTTCCTACCCTCAAGCAGATCAACACTCTTGCCCAACTTGGTGTCATCTGCAAACTGTACGGAAGGTGCAGTCGATACCCTGGTCCAGACCATCAATAAAGATATTAAACAGAACCGGCCCCAGTACTGAACCCTGGGGAACATCACATGTGACTGGCCACCAACTGGATTTAAATCCATTCATCACAACTCTTTGGGCCCATCCAGCCAGCCAGTTTTTTATCTAGCCAAGAGTGCATCCCTCCAAACCATGAGCAGCCATTTTCTTAAGGAGAATGTAATGGAAAATGGTTTCAAAGGCTTTACTGAAATCTAGGTAGTCAATGTCCACAGCCCTTCCCTCATCCATTAAGTGAGTCCTCTTGTCAGAGAAGGAGATCATGTCAGTCAAGCAGGACCTGCCTTTCATAAACCCATGCTTACTGGACCTGATCACCTGATTGTCCTGTATGTGCCATGTGATGGCACTCAGGACGATCTGCTCCATAACTGGCACCTACTTGGTTAGCCAACACTGCAGATAGATTATTGAAAGTGGCTTGGCGAACATTTCTGCCAGCTTGCTCAGGAACTTTGGGTGCATCCTATCTGTACCCATAGACTTGTGCATGTCTAAGTGGAGTAGCAAGGTGCTAACTGCTTACTGTTGAATTAAGGGAGCTTCATTCTTCTCCCCATCCCTGTATTCCAGCTCAGGGTGCTGGGTGCCCCAAGGATAAGTGGTCTTACTATTAAAGACTGAGGTAAAGAAAGCATTAAATGCCTCAACCTCTGACATTGTTGATGACTCTGCTTAAATATTTTAGCTTGTTTTGGGGACCATATGTCTGCTGAACAAGAAGAAAACGGGTAGAGTCACACCAGCAGAGAATTTAACACTTGTTCTCTCTTACCTGCTTTCCTGCTTATTTTTCTGTAGTAAGTATTTCAGTATAATGCTGTTCCAAAACATTTTTCCACAAAGTATTAGCTTTTGCAAGAGAGAGGTATAAAAGGCATTTTTATTATTTTCTTTCCTCATGCCTAATGAATCATAAATAATTCTAATTAAATTCATGGGAAAGCAGTGCTCTTGTACAGCAGGATTTCTTTTTTGAACATAATAAACCGAACAAACATAAAGAAGAAAGGTCATAAGCTCTTTTCTAGCTTAGTTTTTGATACAGGGTTTATGCTCAGCTGTCAAATTTGCTTAAGTCTGGTGTTAATTATGTATGGCGTGGTGTTACACAGTCCAGCATTCTAACATCTCTGGAGCTCAATCCTTTCACAAGTCAAACAAAATGAAAAAATTGAGCTGTATTTTCAACTATTTCTTAAACAGTATGTGAATGGACAATACAAATTTTCTTGAAGAAAATTGTCCTCAGGAAAAAAATGTAAAATGAAAAAATCTTCGTCATATTTATGAAATGTAGCTGGAGCCTACAACTGTGGAGGAGCATACAGTCCAATAGTCTAGCAAGTGACTTGTTATGGTAAGTATTAATAGGCTGATTAATAAGCTGTTCATTAAGATACCTCTTTCTTGTTCTTTCTTTTAGGGCATTTGAGTGCCTTATTCCTTTGTATGAACCTTCTATTTCCAGACTCTACTTATTCAGATGTAATTTATACCCATTTGTTTCTGCATCGATAGTGTCTAGCTTAGCTGCTTCTTGTGGCTATCTGACACTTTACTCCACTTCTGTTTTTGTGAACAATTATGTCAGTGCCCAGTCTTCATACTTCTGGGCATATTTTCTTGTGTAAGATTGAGTATCTCTTCCTCTATCACTTCAGTATTTATTCTCCACACCTGTTTAATTTGGGCATGTGGAATATGGATGAACAGAATCATGTCCAATTCCAGATAAGGACATACCAGGTTGCTGAACTACAGTATTCACATTTCTTATTCTTTGCTGAAAGCACCATGTTAGTTACTTTCTCCTAATGACATTATATTAAAGAAATGTAATCAGCTTGCAGCCAATTAATGTACACTAGTGTCTCTCCTCCACCAGTCTTATCAACAGAGAAAGTTCCAACTTTTGCAGAAATGCTTATTAGTTGTCATTATCCATTACTACATTTCATCTTCTTTTTTCTTCACATGTAGCACTTGTAATTTTAAGGTCAAGCCAAGGATATATTTAATCTCAAAAATAAATGTTACGGTATCATTAATGAATTTATTAATTCTTTTCCCACTTTTTATTTCA
This sequence comes from Eurypyga helias, assembly GCF_000690775.1. Lineage (NCBI taxonomy): Eukaryota > Metazoa > Chordata > Aves > Eurypygiformes > Eurypygidae > Eurypyga > Eurypyga helias. Next base: position 13,340 of record NW_010263846.1, read on the forward strand.
TGTCTAGAAAACCTCTAACTTTTTTTTTTTCCCCAAAAAAATCTAATATTGTAAGGTGATGGCAAAAGGGAAGTTTATTTGCAATCTGAAATACAGTGAGATGTCTGGATAACACACAAGTGTATTGTTAACGTGTCTTTTGTACTGGGATCAAAATAACAGAATTACTGAAAAGTTTTGAAGGGGTTAAACAGCAATAAACTAAATGCATATAATTTAGTTATGCAAATGTTGAAAATTTTTGCTTGTAGAGGCATAAAAAGTGCATATTTGAAAATCATATTAATAAAAAAGAGTATGTTAGTCCTTCTAAGCCCTCTGTCCAAATTCATCTTTGACAAGATGACAGAGATCTCAAAGGTACAAAGTTCCTACAATAGCCCTGTATAACAGAGTGTACAGGCTACAGACAAGCTTTTAATTTGTTTGCACTTCTAACAGTAAACGAGGAACATGTTCTGTTTGCATTCCAGAAAGTAGAAAGCAGAGGTTCACACATACTGTTTATTCATTATAGCTGTAATTCAGATCTAGTCACAGCATCTGATGCTTGTAAAAACCAAAAAAGGCAAAGAGGGGCAATGCAAGAGAGGGGAGGGCACATTTTTATGTGCCATAAATGAAAAAAAAAACCATGGGAAATGAGGCTTCTTTAGTTTTGCTTTTCATATAATGACTTTGTTTTTCCAAACTGGCTATTTTTAATTTTTGAAATGACAGTGATTTGACTTTGAATTAGAAGGGTGTGTGTATTTCAGCCTATTTAGGGGAAAGAACAGATACCTACAGCTAGCATAATATAACATCCTTCTATTGTCTTAGGTAAGTGTGCATATAATGTTATTACAGAACCAATAAGAGAGACATCTTTATCACAGCAGATTACAGAGGAAATATTATATTAAAATCTTGATTGTTAGAAGTGTACTCTCTTACTTTCTGGTAAAAAAGAAAATGACTCAGTAGTTTTGAATGTTACATTTGTATTTATATTTATTGTGTAAAGAAAATTAAATACACAGGAGTATTGGCAAAGGTGATAATTTACAAGACATAGTGCATTTAACATTTCCATCTCGCTACCTACAGAACAAGAAATCACAATGTATAAATAGAATTAAATATAACAATCTCCATGACATACTCATTACAAAAACCTGGAATCCCATTGAGAAGAGTAACATGTAAATATACCCAGCAGATAAAGTACTAAACCCTTGTTCTAAAAGTGTAAATTAACTGCTGCAGTTAGAAAGCTGATGAAGTGACAAGAGGAAAATCAACCATTAAAGAAGACAATGATGAAGGTAGAACCATTCAATAATCGAAGGGAAATTTATATTTCTTGGCTAACATTCATGAGTTCATACCCCCATATGTGTGTATGCTCATATATCTCTCTATATAGTTTATACAGTATTAGGAAATACTTGTTTGTTCTCAGTCTTCACTTTGTCATGGAAGTGGTGTGACTTGCTGTACTGTTAAAAATCACATACTTCTGAGTTTTAAAGCTAATAGCACCATTTTAAATAAAGTCTTCAGATTGTGGGTAAGCAAACACGGAATTATACCTTATTACTCTGATTTTCAACTCAACAAGAAAGGTATTAGTAAGACTACTGAAAGGCGTGAGGAAACAATTACACAAAATTGCACCCAGAGTGTGTCCAGGCATGATCACTAACTCTACACTAGTGTTCCTGTGCCATCTCCATTCACTGCCCGCTGTAAACTCTTTTCATAGACATTTGTGATTACACATTAGCATCATGATGCATGGAATATGACCAGGAAGCAAGTATATGCATGTAATTGAAACAACTAATGCTGCTGACACTGCCTCCTCTTCTTCCTTGCAGCTGTTCTTTGTACTCACAGTACCTTTAAGCTACCCCATTGAGTAAGAGTATACATTATAACAGGTATATAAATCTGAAAAGCAGAAGAAACAGCTCTTTAACAACTTGCTTATGAGTCCAATGAATAAATCTAATTAACAGGAAAAAAATAATTCAGACAAGTTGATCTTATTGTCTGCTGCCCAAATATTTGTACCACAGTGAGTGACAAAGAACAGCGAATCAGAAACTGTAACTACAGATAAATGTAATACAGTTGAAAGGCAAATATTATTTAACACAATACCAAGAAAGAAATTCAGTCCCAGGCGGAGGATCTCATTGTGAGAACTTTTTTCTCCATAGAGGGCACTGTAATCTATTCAGTAGCATCGAGGACAAAACAAGTTTCAGTAAGCAAATGATGAATTGAACAGCTTGTGTGGAGGAAGGAAGAGGTTTTGAAGGCTTCACTGTCTTGATACTTACTTTTTCATGCCTGAACACTGAACAGATTGGAAAATCCCACACTGCATTTTGGACGCACTTACTGATTGCATTAAGAAATGAAAAGAACTTGGATAGGGTTTCTGGATAGATCCTTTTACAGAGGAGAATGGACCTTCACTGAGGTAAGCCAACACAAAGAGTGAGATTCACCTTGGTTTTCTGCCATTCATAGGGTAGGCTTTTTTTTTTTTTTTTTTTTAATTAGCTTTGAAATTTTCCTCTGTAAGGAGAGATGTAGACAATCTCTGGAGAGTAATTCCTGGATCCTAAGATAGGTGTCTAAGTCAGATGAGATGCATATCTCTCTGGAAGTGCTTATCTCACTTCAGTGAATATAGAAGGAGTTACACAACTGGTTTAGATTCCATATCTGCTTTTAGGACAGATGAATCCTTTTGGGTTTTTTTGTTTGAGTTTTCCATATGAAGAATATCTCTTATATATATTTTCTGCAAATAACACGCAGCATTATATTCCTTAAGTCAAAGAACTAACAAGCAGTGAAAGACATGTAAAATTTTATTATCTAAATACCTGTGATGATAGAAGACAAACTTTCAAATAGTCTAAAGCAACCAAAGTCCTACTTTATACCTGAAGTCACTCATCAATGTGTGTGCAGACCTAAGATTTATCTATTTTATACTTCCCAGAAGCTTCTAGACCTTATAATGCACCTGAGAAAGTGTTAGATCTAAAACAAGGGCAGTACTTGAGCCAGAAATTTCAGGTCTACTGTTCTTCCATCTTTCCAATTATATCTGTGTTTCTGCAATTCTGTGATCCTGGAAAGAGAAAGAGGACACATACATACAGACAGTGAGACTGCTGGAAAATAACACATCGCTTCATCATCGGTTTGTTCAGACACATTGGTGGCCCATAACTTGTCATTTAACAGTATGAGGATAAGGCAGTACCATGTCGGTCACTTTAGTGTTGAGGGTCAGTGGCAGAGAAGATGAGGTCGCTGTGTGTTAACCAGTGTCACTGTGAGGCAAAGGTCCATACCAGGCTCCAAACTTTCCTTTGAAAGAGGTCCCTAAGGCCATTAACCAAAATTGTGATTTCCAGACATTGACTGCAGTTCAGACATTCTTGTGTTTTCAAATGCCGTGGTGCAGATTCTCCTGTCTTCTTCCTAAAAGTGAGCAAAGTGATTACTCTCAGGTACAGCTATACAACACAGCATGTATGCATAGAGAAATTCCAATAAAGTATATAATACTATCACTTCAAATTTATTCATTGGACATGTGACATAGGAACATGCTGTGTGATCTCAGTTTGTCTGGCCAAGACTGGAAAGACTGGCAATCAAGAGTGTCAGGTCCTGCAAGACCCTTCACACAATGCATATAAGTAGGTATATAGGTACTGTTTCAATGCATTCATGAAGAAAAGCTGAACTACCCTACCCACCTAGAACTACTTTTTTATCTCCTACTGCCTGAACCTTCCCATCCCAATGAGGGTGAGGAGTGAAGAGGCGGGAAGGTGGTGAAATCATCCTGCTTCTCCTTCTGGCTGGAAGGAATCCAGGTCTTGAAAAGCAGTTATTGAAATTTAAGTCTCCAAATTCTCTAATTTTGGAGTTTATATGTGGGTTAGTACCCCCTCTCACCACCCCCACCCACCACCCCCAGGCACCTCTCCGACCCCATCAACAAAACCTGTTTTCTGCTGTGTTTTCTTATCCCTAATGTTAATGCAGAGTGCTGGAATCAGGCTAACTTTCACCTTGTTTAGTTTTTGAGAGAGTTATTTCCTCTTGCATTTGCTATGGATGTTAACCCCATTTCTCTTTACAGCCCTCTGGGGCACATACCAGTTTTGTTTTGCTCTCTTACCCAGCAGATGTTTTATACTTTCTTTCGCCTTTCAGTAATGTCACCATCACCATCAACTTCTAAATGTATAAGTCCACCAGGGACACGGTTCATGCTGTCAGTAGCACATATTAGTCCTGTGCCCAATCCTGCTGTCTTTACTCAGTTAAATCCTGATTTCACAGACAGAACAGCCTGGATTTTCTGAGGCTCTCAGTGGATGAAAGAATCTGCCTATCTAGTAGAATCCTTTGCTTCCCCACAGAAGTGAGGGAAAAAGAGACTGTATTATAAAAGCACAGCAATTACACATTGTTTGAGTATGTGGATTAGTTTTTGTTGTTGCTGTTTGTTTGTTTTCTTTTTTTTCTGCAGCTTTTTTTCTTCTTTGCCCTTGTGTGCAGACTGCCAGAATAACATATCTTTTTAAAGATTGATCTAGACGAGCTACAGATCTTCTGTGATTAAGATGTTGTGGCTTCTTGAGCTCCTTTTTATGTTTAAAATGTAGAGATAAAGATTTGTGATCTAATTTAAAGTGTTTCTAATAGAGATATTGAATTTAGATTCCATTAGGCAATTTTTGTATACATCCTAAACAGTAAATGGTTGCTACAAACATATTAATTGAGTTTTAATTATAAGATAGATGTTTACATGATATGACTGTTAAGCTTTCTTGAAATGGTTTCTAGTAATGAACTAACATTCTGAGACATATTTATGAATGCTTTAACTGAGTAACCGAGTTATAAGATGAACCAAGATATTATAATATAAACATAAACCCCACTATTATATACAAATTAAGCAGTCAGGCATTTCATATAACCTTTATTGTTATAATTAGTTTTTCACTTGAGTCCATCTTCTGATATTTAATCAAATCAATGTATATTAACTACAGCAGCTATAGTACATACATCATCCAGAGCTGAGTAATTATCAACACTGGCCAGTTAAATAATACCCCCTCATAAAACATTTTTAGATTCACCAGCTATATGAAAAAAACCTCCATGGATAGTCACACAGTAAAACACTGCATAATTATTAGCCCTCTCTAGGTAGCTGCTTAAGTATCATATACTGTTTTCATGAAATCATCTTATCTTAATAATTTTTTTCCTGATCAGGTTGTTTTGCGTGTATAACTGGTCCTAGTTCTCTTCTGTTCATGTGAATCATGACTGAGGAAACTGAGGCAAACATTTTCAAAGACTTGGTTTAACGCAAAGGTGCTACTCTCTATTTTTCACATGAGGGTAACAAGATAAAATCCTGGGATCCAGAGTCATGATGACTCACAAGTATTAAAAGAAGATTCTAGATGACATCCCAGCCAAGTGTGCAATGTGTATGCAGGAGTACTGGTTCCTAGCACAGTACTGACCCAATTCTTTAGCTGTTCCCACAGCGTGGGGAAAGTTACTGCTAAAACTGTACATACCAAGTGAAACTGTTTAATTAGATTGCACTCAAATACACTTCAAGTATTAACCTTCTTTTGGTTTTAAAGGATCTTCTGGGTTTTTTTGTGAATAATAATGGATTACTATCTCACAGCACTGTTATGATATTTGATTAATGTTTGTGAAGTGTTTTGAGACCCTTATTTGAAAGGCACTAAAAACTACAAAGTATAGTTATTATCCTTTCTCTGAATTCCCTCAAGTTCCAGGTGGCTCATAATATTTTAAGGAAAGGCTGTCAGAATAACCCCAAAGACTCCATTAAAATGATATATTTCATCTGTTTACTGATAATTTCCATTTTATGCTTTTAGACTTTCCTACGTTCTGGTCTC